>NC_066587.1:14872557-15172557 GCF_905475345.1 Vespula vulgaris
AAAGGTACGAAAGAGAGTATATAATTCAAGGATAATATTATACAGTGCCGTTAGTTCCTCGCCATAAAATCTTTCTATGATCTTATCCTTAAAAGTTTCTTATGTAATATAAATTAAATTGAAATGAATTATTTCGCAAGGATATCGTTGGATTTTGGGTTTGCTTTTTTTTTCTTTTTTAATAATAAAAAGAAAAAGAAATATTCTCAAACGTCAGCCAGTTGCCATACACCAGTCTCTCTTCTCGCAGCTTGGTACAACGTGTCATTCGCATAAACTGCCGTGATCAAACGGAGCTTTGCTAGCTAACTCCTCGTAAACATGCGTTTTACGTTTGCTACATTCGACGTATACATCGTGTGCGATACGATTCGCTGCAGTTGGTAAAATTGCATTTCCGTATTAAAGGAAGCATACGATGCTTTTGCGCATCACCGTCTTCCAAGTCTCACGTTTTCTTCGTGAAAAAAAAAAAAAAGAGAGAAAGAAATAAGAAAAGGACGACGATGACGAATTTATTCTTTGAAAGAATCGATTTACTCCTTAATTAACACAAACAAAATATGCGATGAAAAAGAAAAGAAAAAGAAAAAAAATTGGAATCGTTAATACAGTGAATATCGATTCCTTTTCGTTTGAAAACAATGATTTACTCGATCGTATATCATTGGAATCGTTTTGGCATGGTAATTAATATGTCTTATAGTTGTATGTGTGTGCTTGTATAATCGTATCGATGATCGATGTTTAAGAGAGGTAGCAGACTAAAGTGGTACATCGTGCGTTGTTGAGTATATTTTGTGTTGCATTTAGAGAATGATTTACGTATATGTATATATGTATAAAATCCATGTGTTGTATATAATATATATATATATGTTCTTGTATATGTAAGTGTTATATAGAAAGGTAAAAAGAGTATCTAGAATATTATAAGAGTTTAGACAGCGAAGAAGAATAATAAATATCTTTACGGTGCAAAACGTATCATGGTCGATGTAAAAGTTACAGAACTTTTTAAAAATGCTGCACACGCGAACTCGTAGTATTCAAATTTTTAAGGGAGAACAAATTCAAGAAAGCACATACGTATTCCTGAGAAGAAGCGCTTCGAATTATGTAAAAGAACGGTTTTAAAAAGGCTTCTTCTTCGCCATCTTTCTTTTCCTCTCAAAAGAGACAAAGAGAGGAAAAGAAAAAGAGAAAGAGAAAGAGAAAGAGAGAGACAACTATATAAGCTATAAAAGACAATAATAATATCGCAGAAAAGAAAAAATAAATAGGAATAGAACAGCAAATCGTTTGCATGTAATCGGCTTTTTTGTATGTTTGTACTGTAGGTAAAGATAAAAAGAATAAAAAATAAAAGAAGGATCTGTTACCTTTTATTACTCTCGTTTGTATTTGTTAATTGTTATAAAAATGAAAAAGGTTGCAAAAATAGATATGCCATGCTATTCTGGTTCACCTATAACGATGTAGTATATGTATGTGCAACATACGTGTCTTTCACGAAAGTAATCGATAAAATTTCTCGGTTTGTGACCGTCGTTGCATGTCGAAATTATCGTAAACATATATAAGAATATACACAGAGTAAAAGATATATATATATAAGTACTGGAAGTAAAAGTAGTAGCGAAGATATAATAGTAAAAGAAAGAATTTAATTTAAATGGAATAGAGAAACCGTTAAAAGGAAAAGAATGATAAAGAAAGGAAATGAAAGAATGAGAAGAAAGAAATAAAGAAAGAAAAAGATAGAACATAAATCGAAGGTAAGAAGAAGATGCGAGGATATTGTACTTTTATTAAATAATTATACCTCTTTCCGTGTTCCCGCTTGTACTCGCCGCTGTACTTGGACCTACTCCCTACGAGCTCTATTATCTCAGGTATGCTACTAGCAAAAATTGCCTGTAAATAGAAATCATAACTGGAAAGGAATATGCCACTACGGATCGTTAAAAACAAAGTAGGTCATCTATGTATGCTCGCAATTTGCAGCGGGGCTTATGCCACCCCTCTTGTCTACGTGTACGTGTTTTTTATGTGTTCATTGGGTACGATATGGGTACACAAGCGTGTCTGCGTGTCTCTCTCTTTACGTGTGTACATATTACGCGTGTTTGTATATGTGTATGTATTTATATATATATATGAGTATATACACATGTGGTCGTACACGTTTGTTATATTCTACACGCTGCTGTATTTGTGTATTATCACCAAAAAAAGAAAATGAATCGGTCTTGGAAGGATAAGAGAAACAAATGTGGAAAGGAGACACACAACACACACAAACGATTCTTACCTCTTGTAAGCATTTACAGTGTATGAATGTATATATGCATGTGTACGTTTATGTTTCACGTCGTTCGTATATGTATTCCTGGAAAGTGCTGATCATTGTATAATACTCACCACGCTTCAATACGAACACGATTTTACGTACATAGAGGAAGTTTCCTTTAACTCGCAATGTTGGAATATCTCGTGAGAGATTGAACCTATTAAAAAATTTTTTCAACGAATGTTGTTTGGTATGAAAGAGGACGTCGTATGGTGTAAATAATTTTTTTGCAAGTCGTGTGACGGACGAAATTTCAAAGTCTAATTCAATTTTTTTAAGTGGGTCCATATATCCTTCTTTAAAGAAAACACTCTGTATATTGTGTATATATATATATATATACATGTATGTATATATGTATGACGTATATATACGTCGGATGCATAAAGTTAGAGAATAGGGTGGAAATACTAGCTGGGGCTACTTAATGGCTTGGTGGACTGACGTGGACACTGATGGATATTTCTTTATATTTATTCTTCTATCCGCCGTAAGATGAGAAGCTTTAAAATGCTCGGAAAATGGTGCTCGTCTTTGGTAACGCGACAATGACGATAAACGATTATCGATCCGTTCTCGATGCTTCGATGTTCGTTCTCTTTTTTTGCACGAGTACCCGCGTAAAACCGTACCATTCGAAACAAAAAAGAAAAACGAGAGAGAGAGAAATAGAGAGAAAGAGAAAGAGAAAGATAGATAAATAGAGAGAAAAAGAAAGAGAGAGAGAGAGAGAGAAAGAGAGAGAGAGAGAGAGAGAGAGAAAATATGACCAAAATTCGTGTTTTAGCGTATTAACAGATAGGAAAAATTTTTTTCTAAGGAACAAAATATTCAGTTATAGTGATAAAAAATTTTTAATAAAAAGAATCGACAGAGAGAAAAAGAATATTAAACGTACACTTGCACAAAAAGAAAAAAATAATCGTGCAATATTATCCATTTATTTTGAATATTTGGTTAAATTATAATTCACAAAATACGTTTATCTCTTATGCGAGAAAATAATTCTCTGTAACCGACTGTTAATGCATTAATCTTGGTAATGATCGTTAAAATCGTATTATTGGATACTAAAAAAGCGTGACAAAGCGAGTTGGTAAAATGCTCGTCGAATAAGGGGCAAAGAGACAATAGAAACAAATATAGATAGAAAGATAAAAACAATTGATGCTGCTGTCAGAATGAAAATACATTTTACTTCGATATATGTAATATATGTGATCCAAAAGTATTACATTACCTATAAATGCAATAAGATTGATAATGGTATTATCCAGTGGCAGAAAATTCCGTGGAGCTTTTAAATGCAGTTTACGTAAAGTGTCGCGACCAACTGATCCTATAAGTATATGTGTTGTATGAGAGAGAACACCGTATGTAAACACACGTGTATATATAAAACGCGTATGCCCGAGACAGCTTTGCGCTGTTTTTACAAAGAGAGGAAGAGAGAGAGAGATAGAAAGAGAGAGAGAGAGAGAGAGAGAGAGAGAGAGAGAGAGAGAGAGATATATACATGTATGTATATACAAGTAGAAAGAGAAATGCGGTAAGTTGATGCTTCAAATAAAGAGGCATCGTTCGTTGCTGTGAACTGTAAATCTTGTGAAAGAGAGGATAAGAGATCGAAAGAGATAGAGAGTGAAATAGAGTGAGAAGGGAATAGAGAGAGAGAGAGAGAGAGAGAGAGAGAGAGATAGGCTATAAGCATGACATTTATCTGACTGGCAAGCAAAAGATAAAGGCGAATAGCTCGGTGAATCCGTTCTATGTTTTTTTATATAGAATTATAGAACATTCAAATATAATTATAAGCATCAGCAATTCCTCACGCCGATTACATCGACCATTCTGTTGTTTTCTCTTCTTTTTATTTTTCTTTTTCGTTGTACCGCATTTAACCCTGATGACATCTTGATATCTGTCCTTACCATTGTTATTTTTTGATCCTTTCTATTTCTTCTTTCACTCGAAAAATCTTCTTCTGGCGATTCCATTTCTGTTCAATTTGTTTTTGATCCTTTTAATTCGTCTCTTTATTTCCATATGGCTCAAGCAACCAAAGACACTGCAGTTTAACGAATCAACGCAAGAGATAGATAGATAGATAGATAGATAGATAGATAGATAGATGGATAGATAGATAAATAGATAGATAGATAGATAGATATATAGATATATAGATTAAAAGATAGACGATACACTGATAAGTACATAGAAAAACATGGCTTGAAAGAACAAGAGAATCGATCGATTTGCGAAAAGGTATGTATGTACCTGACACATACTCTCCTCTTTTTTTTTTCTTTTTTTCTTTTAATCCCATTCTAGTAATCGCGATGATGAATAATAAGAATAAAAATGTACTGGCGATTTAAAAGCTGAGAAATTACATACTCCGTTTTCTACGTCAATCGATATACGAATCTAATAGTGACGGAACGAAACTTAAAATTGATCGCAAGTAAGAAGTTACATCAGTTCGGAGAGCGAGAGGATTTTACGAGAATTCCCTTCGCAAGGGTGCATATTTTCATAATCGAGTGGCTACGTGTTTTTTATTCTTTTTATCTTTTTTATTATATATATATATATATATATATATATATATATATATATATATATTGTTTGTTTCGTTCGTTCGTTTTTTACTTAAAAAAAATTTTTTTTGATTATAAAGGCAGTATCGAGCGTTGTATGAAACATAAAGGCGAATGTTCATCATGTGTAGAACATTATCATACAAATTAGACGAATTTCTATCGAAACATTAATTTTTATTTTTGATAATTATCGAAAAATATAAAGTGAAATTGTCATCGTCCAATTTGTCAAAATATTTCTGATTACACACGGACGCTAACAGCCATATGATGAATATTCGAAAATCGAAACAAAAGATTAAAACTATATATCGTCCAATGATTAGAGAATACAATATAATAATATAATATAATATATATATGTATATAAATGGTAAACGTATTGCTACGATGAGTAATCCGGGAAAAAAAATTTTAAGCGGCCAGAAATAATATGAGTTAGTAGAAATATATTTCAGCAGCGTATCAGCGCACGGAGGACAGTATGTATGTATAGAACACAGATATACACAGGCAATAACGACAGTGAAAAATTGAAGCTCGCACAAAACACCAACATTTCACTATTTATAATATAAGGAAAAAGTTATCGAGTACTTTTAATCTTGTTTTATTATTATTTTTTTGTTTCTTCACTTTTTCTTTTGCACGATAAAGTTTCATGGCCATAAGAGAGAAAAAGAGAGAAAGAGAGATAGCAATATAGACAGAGATAGAGATAGAGATAGAGATAGAGATAGAGAGAAAGAGAAAAAGAGAGAGAGAGAGAGAGAAAGATACAGACAGAGAAAGAGAGAAAACGTTCAAACGAGAAGGATTCTTTGCAACATCCAGTCTCGAAGTGGACCGTATCTTTTTTAAAGAAACGACGCAATAATGATTCGAAAATAATAATAATAAAAAAAAGTTCGAGTGTTTTAAAATTTGATGACGACTGCCTATACGATTTGAATACAAAATTAAAAAAAATTTATAATACTACAATTGTACTATAATAGTTGAAATAAATATCGTTGATTTAATGCTTGCTTATAATATACTTATACACTTATACATAAAACACTTATACATGTATAGCAAAGCTTTGAAATAAAATTCCAAAAAAAAAAAAAAAATAGAAAAGTAATAATAAAGAAAAAGACAGAGAGGGAGATTACCATTTGGTTTCATTAATTAACTCGTATTTCAAAACTCGATGAGTCGAAATTGTACGCAAGTAGAGTGACAGGAATGAAAAAAAAAAAAAAGAAAATAAAATTTCAAACTGTTGCGACGATGAATGAAACTAATTTTTGTTGATTGATTTTTTCTTTTTTTTTTTCTTTTGCACGTAAGTGATTGACAACGAGAAGGGATGCCCAAATATCCTAAAACGTATCTCTCTGTGAATTTTGTTCCTCTGACAACATGAAAGACACACGATGGACGACACGAATAAGCGTTCTCCTACTATGGAAGTTACAAATACTATATAGAATAAACATCGCGCTAATTTTACGAATGTAAATTATTTTTGCTGAAGATATATATATATACATAATATATATGTAATATAATATAATAATTAATAAATTATAACACGACGATATGAAAAAGATGACGTAAAATCGAAGAAAATACGTTTTTACGATTTTCGTATTTCTTATAATACGATAATTATAAAGAGAAAGAGAGAGCAAATAGACGAACAGATAGGACACGAGACGAATAGAACACTAGACAGAGAGAGAGAGAGAGATAGACAGATAGAAAAGAGAGAGAGAGAGAGAGAGAGAGAGAGAGAGAGAGAGAGAGAGAGAGAGAGAGAGAGAAAGCAAGAAAGCATTGAAAAAGAAGAAATAAAAAAAGAATTGCACCGATATGGCGTAAGCACACTTTTATCGAATTATGTACCTACTACGAACTATAAATCACGAGCTTCTTTTTCTCTAGATATAATAAAATATATATATATAAAAAAAAAAGAAAAAAGACGAGAACAATTGCGACGGAATAGTATTTTTTGATTAGAGGAAACCTAGGTGTAACGATCAACAATGATCGAGAAAATTTGTCTTATCTCAGACTCGATAAAAAAGGTTCATCTGTTTTTTGAGAATCCATTGATTAAGATTTATTGAGAATAACGAGAGAAAGAGAGAAAAAGAAGAAGAGGAAAAAGAAGAAGTAGAAGAAGAAGAAGAAGAAGAAGAAGAGAAAACCTAAGAGAAAAATGGACCGTGCGGGTAACGGACCGTGTTGACGCGTGCTGCTCGACAAATAAGGGCCGATGATTGGAGTCTCTCAAATTTTAAAATATACTATATATTTCATCGGATCGTCGTAATTATAATAAACAAATGTGCGCGGACGGACATATAAAGAAATTTCTATATACATATGTATATATATATATATATATATATATATATATATATATATATATATATAAACATATGTATAACTGCGCGCGCGCGTGTGCGACTCGCAGAGACACACAAACAAAATTTTCTCTTTTTTTTTATTTTATTTTATTTTTTATTTCTAAATGGACGATTTTCTAATAGGAACAACGACGACAACAGCGATCCGCGTTAACGTATGATTTTTGCAACGACCGACGCCGGAGATGAGTAAAGCTAACTCCGATATCGATTTTTTTCTCTTTTATTTTATTTTATTTTATTTTATTTTTATTCTCGACGCTCGGTACACAACCCCCTACCCTTAGCTCGCTACGACGAATCAAAAATCGTCTGGTGATGGCCGAGAAACGAATAAAAAAAAAATAGGAAAAAAAAGGAAAAAAGAAAATTCGGCTTTTTCGATCGGTGTTATTTTCTTTTTGTACTGTTTTTTCTATTTTTTTTTTTTTATTTCTTTCTCCTTTTAATCAGTCACTTTTTGACATATCGTAAAGCGAATTTTTCTTTTAAAGGGGATCGAGAATCCGCCTAACACATCGAAACAACAGAAGAACTCGCGTTTTTCAAAATTATCCTTCGTATTCTAAAGTATGTCTCGTAGAGACATACTGTATGATAGATTTGTATAGAAGCGAATAAAACCTAGGTGAGTAAGGACTGGTCCACGTTCTAATTAATCGACGACGCTCGATTTCTCTGTATATAATTTGAATAATTATCTAAAAAACATTTAGTAAACTCTCTTTGGGGAAGATCAATCTTCGACGGGATCGTAATTTCATTTGACTTTTTTCATTTTTTTTCTTTTCAATTTCTCTTTTGTTTCGTTTCTTGGTTATTGACTGTTGTTTTTTTTTTTTTTACATAATTATGATTATTTTGTCTTTTTTTTTATTTCAATTCTCATTCTAAGACTGGACCACGGTGAACAACATGATAGAAAAAACACGAGTATATATATATATATTATTAATTTGTTCCTCTTTTACGTTTCACAAAATTCACCGACCAAGCGAATATGTACGTGTTTCTAACTCGTCGGAAAAATCATAGATCGTCCAGTAGCAATATGTTTCTTAGATTTCGACGATTCCTTCGTTTCTTATTTATTATTCATTTTGATATTTATCTTTCGTTTTTCTTTCTGACAAATAATCGTAAAGATTTGTGGTACGAGCGACTCATTTTGCTCGTAATTTAACACGAGGCCTCTCGTGACTCGTTTATATAAACTCACGGATCAAACATATCGTTTTCTTTCTTTTTTTTTTCGTTAGATATAACAATAATAATAACGATAACGATAATAATAATAATAATAATAATAATAATAATAATAATAATAATAATAATAATAATAATAACGATATATATATATACTATAGTAATGTATATATAGACGTTATAGGAGAAAATAATAAAAATGGACTTACCAAACCGACGAGTAGAAAAAATACTAGGAATGTGCGGCCGAGGACCGTCTGGCAGTAAACGTCGCCATATCCTACCGTGGACATCGTCACGATTAGAAAATACACGCAGGTCCAGTACGAAAGCTGTTGCGGGTTTGTGAACTCGAATGGATCCCCTGAGTTTTCAAGCTGCGAAGAAATTATTCTCGGATCATTAAGATCAACGATCTCGGTTTAATTAAATTTAAATGGGGGAGTCTTCGAGTAGATATAGAAAAAGGAAATTGTGAGAAAGAGAAGTCGTCCTTTCCGTGATGTGAGATACGTATGTACCTAATTGAAAAAATTTTTTTACCAAATGAATGATGCCAGCAGCGGTCAACCAGACGGAGATGAAGATGGATACGAGTTGGGCGAGACGAATGGAGCTCGATGTCTTTAGAATGTTGAGGTACTGGAGGATGTCAGGGACCGTCATCAATCGTAGGGCTCGGAGGAATCTCAGTCCGATCCACGTCCGATCGAGATATATCGATACGAAGGACGGTGGTATCGTAAAGTAATCCACGAACGAGTACATCTCCAGCATGAACCACAGCTTGTCACTGGCGGCGATAAACTGTTTACGGGAAAGACAAAAAAAAAACAAAACAAACGGCAAGATGATCGATCCTTGTACAATCGATCGATATACATTTCTATTCCTGTGTGTTTTATTTGTTCTTTTCGCTTTTCCTTTCATTCATCCTAAAATTCTAAAAATATCGTTTACTTACGCGTATAAAAAAGTAGACCATAAAAAATATATTGAAAGCTAAGTCTATCTGCTGAGTAAAATTGTTGCTCCATTTCTGGCAACGTTCCACCTCCTCGCTGGAACAGAAAAAAGAAAAGTCCCCGATCGTTGGATTATCGATAATAATATTCTTGTTTAAGAAGAGAGAAAGAAATGGTGGGAAAGGAAAAAGGAAAGTGGGAAAGAAAGGTATTCTTTGCGGGAATGAAGTAAAGACCTTTGTCAAGACGAGACGAGTAATTGCAACAGGTGCAACGCACAAGGTTTTCTTTTAATCGATAGACAGACAGCAGAAACGCGAACAGCAGACGAGGAAAAAGGTTAAGTGTCGAGTTTACTTGTGCAAAATTCAACGAATTGTTTTTCGAGATTGACTAAAATAATAGTAATATTAATACTATTATTACTAATAATAATAACCAAATAACAGAAGACAAAATTCTTACCTGGAGGCATCGATGAAGTATATTATAAGCGATGCTATACTGAGAATGAAAACTAGCACCACCTGAAATAGAAAACACAATATGTCAGCTACTTTGATCGTCCTGTTTTAAGAATAAATAAATAATTGAAAGGAAAGAGAGAGAAAGAGAGAGATAGACAGAGATAGAAAGTAACAATAACGTCTTAAGTTTCTCGAGTAGGTACTATAACCGATGATAGAGTAGTGGAACGAAAGGATGGAGGATGTGAAAATAAACACGAAACGTAGACTTTAGAGTATACCAACTAGGAAATAAAATCTTGCTTAACATAGAATAAGCGCGTACGTCCACGTGCGTGTGCGTATGTCCGTATTATGAATGGTGCGTATTCTTTCACACAAACACAGGTACTTACTTATACATATACCTTAATACATGAAACACAAACAGATGAAAAAACATAAATTCGAAAGTACGATAAAATTTATGAGTTATCAAAGAGAATCGAAGCTCCCACGGTTGTCCTAGAGCTCGCATATACATTAATATATACATAATATGTGTGTATATATATATATATATATATATAAACGTAATGTAAATAACTAAAGAGGCATAAGTCTTGTATGTACGTATATCCTAGGTAAGCTACATCACTCGCAACGATCGATTTCAAGTTACTTGGCTCTGTTCCAGATACTACCTCGTTAAATTTCGAACGATTTCTCGCTCCGTATGCTCAAAATCGGCCCTCACTTTTATTTTTTATATTTCCTCTTCCTTCTCTTTCATATATTATTATCAGTTGATGGTTAAGTTCACGACTAAAGCACTCTCGCTTGTGGCTCGTTAAATTTGTCCAACGCGATGCGTGTTTCGACACCCACCAGTCGTTTCTTCTTACCCCTCCTCGCCCCATTCTCCCACATGACGGCCATACCGAGTGGGCGACGAAAACAAATACTACTTGTTTATTATTACAAACTTTCTCTATCGGCCGAAACACAGAGAGGAGCTAGATGATATATCCTTTTCGAAATAGCGCAGCTAATTACACTTTGAATCACGATTATTCTCTTTACAATGCTATTCATTCATGATTTAATATCTAAATGTCTGGGTAATCCGAAGAAGGGTAGGTCACAAGTTCGAATTTATATTAAATTATAAAAATTTGCTTTAGAAATTATTTAGAAACTACCTTGAAATGAGAAGAAACAAATCGAGTTGCGCGAATAAATTCTTTCGATTTTCGATACAAATTCACTTTTATCTTTTTAAAGAAAAGAAAAGAAAAGAAAAGAAAAGAAAGAAAAAGAAAAAAATAATGATAATAAAAATGTGAATAAACTGGTTGATTCACTCGTAGAGAATCGAAGAAAATTTCACAAAGTAAAGTTAACGTTACTGAAATAAACATCAAGATAGAGGAAGATAAAGCGAGAGAGAGAGGAAGAGAGAGAGAGAGAGAGAGAGAGAGAGAGAGAGAGAGAGAGAGAGAAGGGAGATATCGGAGGGGTGCAGTAAGAGTCAGTTTTATCAATAAACGCGTGTATGGCCGGAGGAGGATGTTATACCCGTGACCACCAGCACCGATATCGATCGGTGGCAACCCTCTCCGACTCCCTCGCTTCGTTCGTAGCGCGAGCTGCAACGTGTCGGCACCTATACGTTACCGGGTTAACCGAGTACAGCTGCACTCCAACGGGGGTAAGACAAGCTTTACGTTTGAACTTGCGTTTGACCTGGTCACGAGGCTGTCGCTTTTCTCTCTTCTTCTCTCTCTCTCTCTCTCTCTCTCTCTCTCTCTCTCTCTCTCTATTGCATTGCCTCTTTCAGCCAGAAGGATGCCTCTCTCTCTTATTCACTCTATTTCAAATCTCCAGTACATCCTCCTTCCTCTCTCCTTCAGCAACGAATGAAACGCGAGGTGGCGTTTCACTACTTTCCAACCCTTCGGCACACGCCCGAACACCGATCTTCTCTTTCTCTCTCTCTCTCTCATTTTCGCTCTTGCTTCCTCTTGATATCTCTCTCTCTCTCTCTCTGTCCCTTCCTTGTTTGCTTTTGGTATCTCTCTCCGTCTCTCTTTCTTGCTTGTTCTGAGTATATATATCCCTCTCTCTTTCTTGCTTACTCTTGGTACATATATGTGCATATATATATATATATGTATGTATGTATGTATGTATGTATGTATGTATGTATGTATGTATGTATGTATGTATGTATGTATGTATGTATGTATGTATGTATGTATGTATGAATGTATGTATGTATGTATGTATGTATATATGTATGTATGTATACATATATATACATATATATCTCCCACTTACTGGAGCATGATAGGAAGATATAGGTCAGTGGGTTATCACCACCGGGATCGTTCTCCATTACCGGAAGCTTTTCTGACCAATTGCATCTTCGAAAGGACAACTGGACTGAGGGTAAGTTCGTGGCTAGAAGGGAGGGAGAAATGAAGGGGGAAAAGAAAAAGATGGAAGACGAATTCGTACTTTCCGATTGTTAAGTTTCTTAACTGAGACTTCAAGTTGTTTACGTGCTCTGTTTATTCGTCTCTTCCTATCAGGAATTAGAGAGATCCTTGAAAGAAACCGGAACGAACGGGGCTGGGTGGGTGAACCGAAGCGGTGCAATCTGGTAAGAGATTTATTTATCGCGAGCACAGTTCTTTACGGCGTCCTACTGTCTCTTGATTCCCATTGTTATTTAAATTACAAATAAATAAATATATCTTATATATACACATATATATATATATTTCGTTGGCGTTAAATAGATATAATGATCGTAGAAAATGTCCGTGTAAAGAGAAAGAAAGAAAAAGGAGGTAAACAGAAGAAGATAAAAAAAGAAAAGAAAAAACGAATTTAATTATTTTAACTTTTTGAATAAAATAAAAGAAAACAGAGAAAGGGAAAGAGAAAGAAAAAGAGACATATAGCACGGAACATATAAAAGTGTCACGTTAATCGATTAGCATGTACCGCCTCATGCAACTGCATTATACGTACACACATACATATACACGGTATGTACGCAGCGCGCTTTAGTCGTAGCGACTCTCGCAAAGTTATTACAAAAGCTACTTCATTCAACGCTTCGTGAAGTAGAAGTGGCACTACCTCTTACTACCCCTACCCCCTCTACCCTACACCTTCTATCCTCGCACTATCACCGACGTCCTGTTCCATCCCCTACGAAGATACATATGTACGTACATACATACGTAGTGTAATTTTCACGTCTCGAGCGCGCCAGAGCGCTACTTAAGAAAATGCAATTTGCCCTGAGGAGCGGACAATCTGACCTATCGCGCCTTGCTATAAATAAAGATTGCCGTTCTTATTTTAGGATGAAAATTAGCGTGGGTCTCGGACAGTCTCGTCACGAGCCTCCTCGGTTATTTTCGTCGTCACCAAGACGACATATGCATATACTCTTTCTCTCTCTCTCTTTCTATCTCTCCTATCTCTCTCTCCGTCTTTCTTTCGATGAAGGATTTCATTTCTAAATCGTAAAATTGCAGCAAAAAAATCGATCTCGATTCTTCGTACTAAAGGAAAGTATCGTCGGACAGAAAAGGGAGAAAAAAACGTTCGCTTGAAAATCGATTGATTGAATAATTAATAATAAATTAGTAACGACGATTATCTTATACAATCGAAAAGGAAGGAAGAAAAGAAATTTATCGAAAGATGATTTAAGGAGGGATGATTGCATCGATTAAGATTTAGTTCCTAACGCCACGTCTAATTTCGTTATGTTAGAACCTAAACCTTATGCATTTAGTCCGATGGACGGAGGGAAGTCGAAGGTCAAGAACGAGAGAACGAACTCGGACTTCGTTAAGGGATTTCCTTCGCTTCGAGCTTACTTTTTAATTCGTCGTTCGATTCGTCGTTCTCCGAGTATAACAGCTCGTTAATAACGGAATCAAAGATTCGAGATTAGTTGATTCGATGAAGAAAGTATGGCGGACTTGTAAGTAAAAGCAAACGAGATCATATCTTTCGCGATTTTGTTGTGCAATAACGATTCTTAATTTGGATAATTGAAATCCTTGTTTTACGAGTACATGTAGGTTTCCATATACGTGTGCGTGTGTTTGTTAGCTATACGATAGAAACTCTTATTCGAGACTTGGGTATATCCGTGACGAAACGATGATCTCGATCGTGAACGAATCATCAACGATCCTTGGAATCGTCATCCAACTTAGATAACAACGGTGAATCATAGTCTCTGCTTGAAATAAGAATCTTCGTCAATATGTTCCTTCTCTTTCTCTCTCTTTCTCTCTCTATCTCTCTCTCTTTCTCCTCTTTTAAACCTTCTCTGCTGAGTATAAAAAAATAAAGTACTGCTACGAGAGAGTTATTCGAAAGGAAGGATGAGAGGTAGCCGAGAGGGTACCAGGCAAGAAAGTTTTACATCCCGAGATGGCGTACATCCAATTTTACGTCGTTTCGCGCCAACGGCAGATTGAACCGGGTTTATCTAATTCGACTATTTATACGAGTAAACGCGAAATTCGACGGTGGAAAACTACCGGCCTACGTATCAGCGACGTTTCACCCTTCTTTCCCTTTTCTTTCCTGACAATGATATAAGACGAGAGGATTCTAACGATCGTACGGATTTGTAGTTGAAATGCGAATACGAGAGAAAAAGAGAAGGAGATGGAAGATAATAGAAGAATATATCCAAGATTAGAAGAAAATCCTTCAGAATTTCTCTAATCCGATAATCCATCGTATCCGATTTATGATTGTTATATTAATTAATAAAAAAGAAAAAACGTTGTACTATATACGTTATTTAATAAATATATATATATAACGTACACAAAGAAAATTTTTCGATAATAATCTACGCAGAAAGCAAATAACATGGCGTAAGTTGTTATAGCAAATAAACACGATACGCCGGCAAATAACGTTGCCAACGATGTCCGCCAAAGTTTAGTATTATTCTATTTCCTAGGACGAATGATTCAAAATCGCTCGTCAGATGTATAACGAGCTCTCTCTCTCTCTCTTTCTCTCTCTCGCCTGTAATATTCCCCATTCGTAGGTATACACTAGTTTCGGTGTTTCATCGATGTCGAGCATTGATGATGCTGGAAACGGATCTACTAATTACACGCTAATTACGTTCGGAAATGAACGGGAACCACGTAACGACGAGAAGATTGAGATTGGTTCATTTATCGATCCCCAAACGCAATTGAAAAACATTATTCCATGTATTCTTGATAGTGATCGATAATGATCCAGTATTTCGTTTGAAAAAAAAAAGAAGAAAAGATCAAAAAATATATTTTTATTCGAAAGTAGGAGTACATGAATCTCTCTCTCTCTCTCTCTCTCTTTTCCTCCCTCCAGCCCTCTCGTTTTCTTTATCTCTATCTCCTATCCGCAGCGAGAACTATCGATAATGGGCCTTGGCACAGTAAAATTCGTGTTAGTCGGACGGGAGCGCGCTCCTAACATTTTACTTCGAATGGCGTCATGACAAATCTGTTACATTCTTGGAAATGGATATTGGCCGGTCGCCAACCGCCGTTATCTACTTTCCTTTCGGAGTATGATCCATATCCTTAATCCTTTTCGTTGCTTCCCACGAAAAATTACCTGTTACGATCCTCATTTTCATTTATGGAAAAATTCTAATCACTCGATGAGCTTTCGCTAATAAAAATTACTGATCACGTGTATTATTTCTAAATTACCACGTGTTATCGATCGGTATAGATCATTAAAAGAAAAAAAAAAAAAGAAAAGAAAAACAAAGAACCGAGGAAATAAATGTAAATACTAAACGCAAATAAATTATACATTGGTGAAATTTTCGTAACGAGTCGAGGCAAATCGTATTTAAACGATTAGACTTAATAGAAAGAGGAAGAGATAGGTAAAAGCGATCGGAGATTATTCTAAGTGTTTCCGACACCTAATCGATCGAGTTTGCGTGATGTACGTGTAAGGGACAATCAAGATCCATACGTTTACGTCTTAGACGTTTAAGAATAAGGGATCTTCTCTCGAAAGAAAACTGAAACGATCGCTCTTCTAATTCGTAATGCTAAGAATTTCGATGAAATTCGATTTTCTATTAATCATTGATTATTAAAATATGTTTCTTCGATCTTTCAAAGAATGGAGATAAAGGGGTAGCTATACAAAATATTTATTATTAGAATAAAGGAAGAAGAAGAAGAAGAAGGAGAAAATGGAGAAAGAGAGGATCTGTCCGAATAAATATCTCACGATCCCTCGCGGACCCTCGGCAATCAGTAGCAAAGATATATGTAGCATCGATTATAAATTATACACGGGATGACCTCGAAAGGGCAAACCGAAAAGGTTTCGTTTATCGATTCTTTGTTAGCGCTTGACGTCGAGCGAAATTAGACGATGACGACGACGACGACGACGATGAAGACGAAGACAAAGACGAAGACGACGACGACGACGACGACGACGACGACGACGACGTCAACGAATCGAGAAACGATATCCTATCATCTATATACGGAATAATCTCGTTGGGATATACAAGTTACGCAGGTATATCGTAGGAGGAAAAGGTATAAAGAATAAGAAACTGATTTCGTTATGTGGGTCGTTTGCTAGGTCATTCCGATTGCTAGTTGTGCAAAGGTTAAAGTCCAATTATAGACGACAGAAAAATAAAGTGACCCTCGTCTTCTGATACGAAATAATAAACGTTATCTGTATTTCTTTTTTTTCTCTTTTTCTCGATCGAACTAAATATATACAAAAGAAATAAAATTTACATTCTAGAAAAGTGGAACACGTCGAACATAAAATATTCTAACCAATAATAAATGGAGAAGGAGAAAGAGAGAGAGAGAGAGAGACAGACAGACAGACAGATAGAGAGAGAGAGAGAGAGAGAGAGAGAGAGAGGAAGAGAGAGAGAGAGAGAAAGAGAGATGATAAGGCATGCGTCTACAAGAAAAGAGAAAGGGAAAGATAAAAGATATCGTAGGGGATGAGGGATAAGAAAGGACGAAAAGAACATATCGAGTTCGATCGCCTCTCTCTTGCTCTCTTGGTTTTCTTTCTCTCTTTCTCTCTCTTTCTCTCAACGAAAAGCCGTTTCTAGGGTGAAGCAGCACACGCACTGCGTAGAAACCATCCACCCAGGGAGAACTAGGTCACCGGCCACGTACAATACTTGTGCGAGCTCCTCGTGAAACATCATGCGACGATGGGCGCACGCGCGCACATCCGAGGGGGTGATTCGCTAATTTTCCTACGCGTTTCACCTTCCAAATTAAACGAAAGGGGTAAGATAGAAGAGGAAACAAAAAAACAGTAATGAAAAAAATTAATGAAAAGGCGAATCGAAGGATACCGAGCAAAAAGTAAAATGAAAAGCAGAATAAATAAATAATGAATAAGTAAATAAATAAATAAATAAATAAAGTAAATTCGTTGCTTCTTTGCCATTGCATTTCCTTTCTTTTCTTCCTTTTTAAAGTTTTCTTCGGTGACGTCATATTACGCTGAGATTACATCGAAAGTGAAAGAAGAGTTACGGAAATATCGATTACACTCTCGAATGCGTGATACGAGATTGCGATCGAGGATGTCGCACGATTCGTACGAGAGATTTATTATCGTTAGACGAGCCTTTCTAAACCCGATCGTTCGGAAGAGATCGCAAATGGAGACGAAGTGGATCGTTTGAACCATCTCTCTCGCTCTCTTTCTCTCTACCTATCTCTATCACTCTTATGGATAATGGTACTTAACAGAAATAGATCGCTCATTTGGCGGCTGGCGTCAAATTTGACGTTTCACGAGAAGCAAACCACGCGCGAACGAACCAACACATGCTATCTTTCAATGGTCGACTTTTTTTTCTCTTTCTAACCTGTTCGATACTTCGTCACGCTTAATTATTTTCTATTTTTTATTTATTTTGTTTTCTTCCAAAAAAAAAACGAACGGATCTAAAACACATACATACAACTACGTAAACTGTTCTATCATTCGAGAACTATCAACGCCATCTACGTTGCTGTGATTTTACTGAAATTTCGCTATGATGAAAAATTCCTTGTTTTTAATTTTTTTTTTTCATTTTCCTTTAACAACTTCTCCTCTGAAGTGTTCGAAAAGAAAGATAATTATTATTATTATTGTTATTGTTATTATTCCAGAAATGTACGACGTAGTTCGTTACTTCGTTTTGATAAGTATTTACAAAATGTAAAGGTCAAAACGTTGCTTTAAAGCTCGACACATCTCTACTATCTTTCTCCCTTTAATATTCTCGATAAACAAGCGCGTTCGATTTCTGTGAACGCCGAGTTTCCTTTAGTTTCCCCTATGTCACGTAGATATTAGAAATGGAACGCTGTAAATGTGTACGCTGTGAAAGTGCCGCATCGCGTGCGATATAGAAAGAGAAAGAGATAGAAAGAGAAAAAGGGGGAGGAGCATGCATCCGACGCGTATTTGCGTGCGCGTATCAACGTTGACATATAAACATCTAAGTCGAACGGTTGAAACTTTGTACGAGTATTATTATTTGTCGTTGACGATACTCTTTCAAATTCGAAAGATATACCTATTTTTAAAACGTTGGCTAAAGATAAATCGATCACGCTTTTAACGTGCGAATACAAAAAGGAAAGAAAGGGCGCGCAAAATAGGAATCTACAAAGGGACGAACGAAGAGAGGAAGAAGAAGAAGAGAAAATAAAGAAAAGAAAAGGAGATAAAGAAACTTACTTTCTTTTTTTTTCATTTTTCTTAAAGTTCTTTTTTTACTTACAAGAATACGTCCAGTGGTGGTCTGTCCGGAAATCAGCTCGCCGGCCCAATCTTTGGCCTCAGTCATAAAAGTTCCCTCGAACTCCTTCCCATGGCGGTTCGACTTATGCTCCTTCTGCTTCGGGTCATTTGGGGCGAATTCGGGCTCTTTTCGGCAGCAAAGGAAGGCGAACGCGCGCCAGAGGAGGACGATAAGCAGCCCGGCGAGGAACGTGAAGATGCTCGACAGCAAGAAGCACCACCATTTTCGCTCCTTTAGGCAGTCATCTACCGGGGGCTGCTCGGTCGGCGTCTCTTCGCTCGTCATTCCGGCGGATCTCTGCTGCCCCCGGATCACACATTCACCGGCCAACAGCTACTATGATGGCCGATCGCACGCACTTTATACGCTTCATAATTTCGTCGTCCTTCGAAGCCACGCGGCGGCCAACGTCGCCTTCTTCCTCTTCCACCACTGCTGCCCTTTCTCTTCCACCGCCTCCTCTTCCTCTCTCTCTCACTCCCGCCTCCACCTCTTCCTCTTCCTCTTCTTCCTCTTCCTCCTCCCCCTCTTCCTGCACCGTCGACTCTATCAGCGTCAAGAACAAGTTCCTTTCCGCTCTCTTCGCGCTATCGCGCTTCCCTTCCTTCCTCCCTCTTACTCCTTTCGACAAGCTCCTTCTTCTTCTTCCTCTTCTTCTTCTCTTCCTCCTCGTCCTCCTCTTGCTCCTCTTCTTCTTTTCCCTCGGCCACCTCTTCCACGTACGTGCTGCTGCTGCTGCTGCTGCGTTCACCACTCTCTCTTTCCACCACCTCAACTCGGCCGCGAGACGACTGCTCTCGCTCTCTCTCTCTCTCTCTCTCTCTCTCCTCGCTCTTTTGCCCTTTACCTACTTACCCCTCTTCTCTCTCGCTCGCTTGCTCTCTCTCTCTCTCGATCAACCCCCACCCCACCCCACCCCCACCGCTTCCTAGTTTATCTCTACCTTTCCCACTTTCTTTCTTTCTTTCTTTCTTTCTTTCCTTTCTCTTTTCTCCGATCGAGTTACCACTTGTAAAGATAACACCCAACAACGACGCACACCTTTCCCCTTTTGTAACAATTGTTTACGTTCTGTAACGTCTCTCTGTGTCGTTATATAGTACGTTTATTATTCGTTCGATTTCGACGTTATCTCAACGTGTCGCACTTCCCACTGAACGTCCACGTATGGTGCGTATATATACCAGCTTAACGTCGAGCGATTTACTCTCTCCCCTTCTCTTAAAGAAAAGAGGAGAGCGCGAGGAAGTTTTCACCCGGTCAACACCGTGGACGAAGGAACGACTCGGTTCGTCGTCTCATCCCGTCTCTCTTTTCGTCTCGTCTCGACTCGTCTCGTCGCTTCGCGTCGCGTCGCGTCGCGTCGCGTTGCCTCGCCTTCACGTCGTCGAGTAAAACGATCGTCGAGCAACGTGTGTCCTCTTCTACTAACTCGCGCTCACTCGCGACGACGGGGACGACCCGACCGGCAGTCAATGCCGTTGTCTTTCCAATACAGTATATATAGTGTATATATATAAATATATATATATATGTATCTATGTATATATATATATACACTTATAAATATATATAGTATATGTGTGTATATATATACATGTATGCGTGCATGTATATATGGCACCGAGCTCGACGGACACTTCCCACCTTCTTCTCTTCCTCCTTCTTTTTCTTCCTCTTCTGCTTCTCTTCCTGTATCTCGTCGAAGTGAGGTGAATAATCGTGAAAAAGCACTCGTTACTCAACGATACCCTGTATCCAACAACAACGAGACTTTGCTTTTGTTTTCTCTTTATCTCTCTCTTTCCCTTTTACCCCCTGAGCGAGGACGATGTCGCGACGATAACTACGACACGAACTACTTTGTATCTTTTTTTGTTCATTCGTTCGTTCGTTCGTTCGTCCGCTTACTTGCTCGCTCTCTCGCTCTCTCGCTCCTTCCTTTCTTCCTTCCTTCCTTCCTTCGTTCGTTCGTTCGTTTCTAACACGAAGAACAAACGTTCCACCTTCGGCGAATGAAGATAAAGGATAGTCGAGTTATTCGAGAAGGCTCTCGCTGTAGTAGCAGCAGCAGCAGTAGCACCACCACCACCACCAACACGACCACCACCGCCACCTCCACCACCACCACCTCCACCACTGCCACCACCACCACCACCACCACCACCACCACCACCACCACCACCACCACTACCACCACCACCACCACCACCACCACCACCTCCTTCTTCTTCCTCTTTTTCTTTTGCTTCTTCTCCTCCTCTTCTTCTTCTTCCTCTTCCTTTTCTTACTTCTTCTTCTTCTTCTTCTTCTTCTTTCTCTATTTCTCGTTTCGCACCATCTATCACTCTCGAGCGCGTATACCGAAGTTTCGTTTTTATTAGCCTATCGGGCTGCAGCACACCACCGACGACGACGGCGACGGCGGCGACGACGACGACGACGACGAGGACGACCGAAGGTCCCGACGACCATACCAGTGCTCCGCAGCAATCAATACGCAACAATGGACCGGGACCAATAAGCTCGAAGCTTTTCCTGACGTAGAGAGACGCACGCTCTCTCCCTCTTGCGAGTCGTCCCGAGTCCCTCTCCTCCCTAACCCACCGTCACCCCTACGACACACCGCATCCGCCAATCTACATGCGGCTGATCAATTTCAAAAGCTCACCGCCGAGCGGCGCTAACGTCAAACCCGCCAAAACGAATTTTTTCCCTTTACGTCGACGCGATTAAAAAATTTCATTTTCGATCTAATTTTCTTTTTATTTACATACGAATTTGATCGAATAAATTATTTCAAACACTTACCGTCAACGTTTATCCAGTGAGAGACGATGAAAATAATTTCTTAGAACATAATGCCATGTAACGTTGATACTTGATCTTTATAGCACGATTGTAATTACGTGTATTCCTATCTCTTGATGTTATTTATCGACGCTTAACCATTGCTAAATGGGAATACTTACTTAAAGGACAAGCGTAAATAACGCGACGATACAAGATATAATAAATTCTACTTTCATTATAATCTCAAACGTTATCGTGGATTGACGTCCAACGACTCAATCGTGATAATGAAATAGCGATTTAGAAAGGATTTAAGCTGTGGCGATCGAATTCGTAAATCTTCTATGCGTAATTGAAAATAGTAACGGTCGTTGTCACGTTTGCGTAACGAATCGATGAATCCAGCGCCCTCTCGTAGCTTTCAAGGTTCAACGATGACGACGATAAAAAAGGCACTCTACGATTACCGACCAACCAAACTGTTCGATCGATCAACGACATATCTTTGATAATAATTAAAGATTATATAAGATCATGCAAGATATATAATGAAAAACGAGTTTTACTAGTGAATCGTGGATTTAACCTAAGTAAAAGAGAAAATATATCGTTTTGTAATCCTTCGAAAGGAACGATAGATCGTCGTCCATTATTTTTTTTTCTTCCATCGATACTGGTTTACTTTCCCTTATAATATATCGACATGAAATAATATGTCAAAGTAATTAAACGATTTATTGATTTATTACGAAATTTCTCTGTTATAGATTAGGCAAATATCATGTCATCATCCTTCCTGCCGCAAAATAAAAAAAGAAATATGTTAGATATAACGATGACGCTTTGGTGCGCGAACCTATGCATTTTTCTCTTTCTCTTTTTCTCTTTCTCTCTCACACACATTCACTTATTCTCTTTCTCTCTCTCTCTCTCGAAGGTTCGTACACGAGGTCTTGCATCCATGTAGGAAAGCTGTGCAGAGAAGGAAGAAACCAAAGGCAAGAACGTCGTTCGAACTATCGCGCGGTGTCCTTGACACCGAGGAAGCTGCAATGGCGTCGCGCCCGACACCCAATAAGATTTTAATATCTTCTATATGGTATTTGATTGTAAGCCGGTCCGTAGTTCGAATCGTCTGGTCCAGGTGGATTGGCTGCTAGCGCACGTCTTATGGCCTCTGGGATCGGGGGTGGCGTTGGTAAATGGGCACCCTGAGGACGGAAGCCATTTTCGTCTGCTACGTAGTCCACTTGGATAGGTGTACCGTCGGGTGCCGTGTATGAAAATCTACCCTGCACCGCCTACGATTATACGTCAAGGACGTTTTCTCGATCAAGGTCAAAATCCAATAAGATATCTCTTATCTTGAAAAATGTATTCGAAATTACCTCGCCTTGCTGTCCAGGTGCGCCACCAGGCTTAGGACGACCCGTTTCCGATGCTGAAATTCCATTTTCTGTCTCGTAGCTCCAGTTGTACGTGCCGTCTGGGAAGGAATCACGTTGCTGACTACGAATCGCTATAAACCGACCACTGTATGGGCTGTAGAGAAAGAAACAAATGACCTTTACTTTTTCTTATTTCTTTGGACGTTACGAGACAAGGGCTACGAAGGATGTTTGATAATTTGATTTTAATCAATTTGCGGTATTTCGAAGTTTGATAATCCTGATGTTGTATAATTATAAAATTATTTGTGCATTGAGAATATCATTGGATGAAGATGAAAGCAATAAAAAATTATAGCGAAAATCGAAACTATCACTTACTTGTATTCCGGTTGATATTGCGGCTGTTGCTGATAACTAGGCTTTGGTGTCTGCGGAAAGAGATTTTGATTGAAGCCTCTGAATCCTCCATATTGTCCCAAGGCAGAGCCAACGAGAGCGAGGACCAGTATCTGCGATTACGAAAGATATGATAAAGTTACAGTAAATCGAACGTAAACGAATGTGATTATAATATGTCGAAGATTCTATGAACATGTACACATTCTTCGAGAGAGAAAGAGAGAGAGAGAGAAAGGAAAAGAACATGCCAGTTTGAAGACACTCACTGTGTACTGCATGACGATGATGATTCTCCAAGGATCGTGATGCCGATTTGAAGAGTATCGAATCTGTGGCACAAACTACGAATACCGCTGGCATTTATATGTATGAAGACGCTCAAGATCTTCCCTTCTCTCTACTCCTCTAGACCACATCGATGTCCATTCTCCTCTCCTCTCAAGCACGCAAGTTGTTCTAAGCGCCCTCGCATCACCGCCCCACCTCAACCCCACGTTCGAGGTCACACGGATCCCGGAGTTACTTGTACGTACATATGTTTTCAAAGCGTTAACGTATTGTTATTATTTATAAGCAAATCAATGTTACCACGTATTATCGCAATGAACCAATATGATTATTTCTAGGAAGTGAATACATAGTTTTATAAGAAATATAAATAAATAATATACTACTACGTGTACGACGATTCTAAAACGAAACAAAGGAAAAAGAAACAAAATTGAAGGATGTAAATGAAAGTTTAACTATTTCGTAGTAGTAGTAAAAAATGTGATGTCTTGTCAACTCGTAAACGCATTTATGAAAGCCTACAATCACCAACGATGATTTCATTCCTGATATATTCATAATTCGCTCTCTGCTTTTCGCCATCCAAAGGCGTAAACGCATTGTTCTTAGGTGAGACCACTCCCAGAGAGCATCACAAACTCTCGTATCTACCTGCATCTCTATAGGACCGCTGATCGTCTGCAAGTCGTAATATCTCTGACGTCTCGGCTTAAAGGTAGATCGTGCGATCTGTGAGCATAGTCAAACTAAAAAACGATAATCGCGAGTTATGTGTACTCTTTCACCTATGGTAATATGCTTACGTATGAACTCGATGAAACTAACTTTGCTCCGAGAGATTTTTGCATAACTATGATAAAATTAAAACAACTCGACGATGTTCTTCTCGTTAATATCGAGGATTCCGATCGAGCATTATTAATCGAGCTTGCGAAATGCTTGGTGGTACGAGCAAGAGAGTCCCTGAAAATTATGAGAGAATACGCGAAGATAAAGTAAATACAAATACCATGAACCGACGTTTAATAAAGCCAACTGTTCTAATTTCTAATCGAAATAAATAAAAATGTAACAAACGATATTAATTATATCGAAATTTTTAACAACGTTATCTGATATCGTTTATCGCTTTATCGAACATTTTGTTTCAAACTATTCAAGTTCTCAACAGTATTACGCGCGCATAGATCATTATGACTCTATAAGAAATATTTCTCGCTCATTATTTTAATGAGATATGAAAAGTTATGAAATCGATCGTTCGATTCCAACGTGAGTCGTCCCAATTTGGATAGGAACGAGAAGAGGGATTGACGGATTCAATCGATGGAAGGAAACCAAAGAAGAAGGCGGTACGTAAGGCAATTTAAGTTGGGCATTGAACGGCTAGGCGCGGATCGGTTTGCATAATTCTCGAGTAGGATGCTCGCTTGGGAGGCCCCCGAAGGTATGCCTTCTATCCGCGTCTTGGTGAGTCTGAAAGCTCAGAGAGATGACGGGGCATACCTAAGTCAATGTGGTTAATAAAACCAGAAAGGTCAGACCCGGTTCAGATAATTCTCGAGACTCCGAGAGTATTCTGCGAGATCTAGAACCATCGTAGATGAGACAAAAGCCCGAGAGAGATCCTTACCGATCCCGACAAAGAGTCTTTGAAGTTGGAAGATTTTCGATATCTCGGATAGGAACACCTCGTAAGTAAAATATAAGATTAATTCGAACACGCATACTTCGAAGTATCTTCTTGATCATTGCGAACATTACGCGAAACGCCTAAAGGTGATTCACGTAAATATACTGAATTCCAGATGAAACGAGTGTGTGGGACGAGTGTCTCGATATTCTCACGGTACGTCTCGGGTATAAAATGGTGCATCTATAAATCAAGGATACTCCTGGAACTCTCGTGAAAGTATATAGATACGGAGTTATCGAATTTCTGGCGATAAGTCCTACGAGCTTGATAGAACACGATGTAATTTCTTGGATATATCATTGGCAAGATTCAAGATCACTGCCGACGCTCGATGATCTTGCTACTTCCTCTCTTTATCCTATTCATTGTCCACGAAGTTAAGGTGATCGTCTATCCTTCCTTTCCCTCTCTCTCTCTCTCTCTCTCTCTCTTTCTCACACTGCTTTATCTCTGATCCTACTCTTTCTTACTTGTAGGTGTTCTATCGAAACTAAACAACTCGTGACCCGGCAGTTGACTTTCCACCTAATGTAAAAGTAACGATTTCTATGACCGATCATCATCAGTATCATTATCATTATCATCATCATCATCTCAAAGGATCATTGCTATTCCACGATGCTTCGTTCCCGTAACTCGGCGAATAAATCGCTAAAAGTTATTGTGCAATCGTTATGGCATTTCTGGCTGACTCCTCTCTTTGTGCTCTGCCCTTCTTTTCTTTCCGGTCCGTGACGAAAGCGAAAGGAATTCATCTTAGAAGATCCACGCCCAGTGAACCAAGCTGTCAGCAGTACTTCGATTCTTCTCTTTGCTTCTACGTGCGAGGATTCGAGCATCGTGATAATTGGAGCTTCAAAAGGTCACCTGTATCGACATATTGTGCATCTAAATGATTAATCGATGAATAATTCTACTTAACTCCTCTATTACCCTGCCAATTTGTCGTAAGTCAATAGATGTAAATCCGTCGATCCATCTACCATCTTTCATAACTTTTTTTCTTGAATTTATTCAACGTCGTTCTTGTTTTATTAATTTCAGATAAAACTGACACGATCTTATCTTGACCATCGATCATTTTTGTGACGATTGATATAAATAAAAAAAAAAAAAAGTAAAGAAAAGAAAAAAGCAGGCACAAAAAAGTATTAAAATCACGGAAAGGCGTTACGATCGGTCAAGTTATTGTAATTTTCGTGACAGGATACGGCTCGCCCAGGTGTCCATCGATCTCCTTGACCGATATATCCCTCGTGCGCAAAGATCAAAACGCTTCACGATTGTATGCAAAATATCGATTTCGTCTATCGGCCGTTCTAACAATACCATCGAGCTGACAGCTCCTTCTGCTTCCTTTTCCATTGTGTCACAGAATGGAAAGCACTACGTGACATCCTGACCCCAATGTCAAAGGCGCGGTTTGACATCCCCGGTCAGTCAGTATACGTTTCGTGAGAGAGTGACTCGTGGTATGCACGTATGCACCTCTTACATCACTCTTGCTAATTCCTTTTTAAATTTCGTTTTTTCCTTTTGCTAATTCCTTTAACGATTTCATTTATCTTTGAATATATAAGACCGACGTTAGTTATCTTACGTTTATAAAAATATATAAAATTAACAGTAAGAATAAATATTTCTATCTTCTTTTTTAGCTTGTTAATATCTACAACAATTCATTTCTTTCATTCCTTTCTATTCGATAAAATATCAATCGATATGGAGTCTATTATAATTAAATATCCTTTCAATCATAATCTTAATTAATGTCGATCAATTTCTCATTCCCCACTTTGATTTCAATCGAGAAATGTTAAGAAATTCAAGGTTAAACATTCAATCGTATTGTGGAGATAAAGATCAGCATCGACAAAATAGGATCGCAAAACTCGGAGTAGAAATATCTCGATGGTACTTTCAAACTTTCACGGCTTTCGTGAATGCCTCTTAAGAGGTGCCAGAAACGAAGTTTCAAGCTGTTCACGGTGAAAATGTTAAATCCTAGGATGAGCCAGAGTCGTCCATTCGTATCTATGTATACGGTCGACCGTTCGGTCGGTCGGCCGGTTGGTTCGTTGGTTGGTTGGTTGGTCGTTGTGCAACGCAAAGAGGAGGCCGATGATTTGCTTTCACTGACTCACCTTTAAACGTGATATTACGATTACCATTAACATTAACACACGAGTGGCATTTCGAGTTGGTTTCCTAAAATTTAACGCCTCCGTAATAACAACGATTTAATTGATAGCTGGGTGAGACAGCTACTAGCAGGTTGCTCGTTTATTAATCGGTCAAACTTGAGTTCTTAGCTATAAATGATAGGTATAGAAGATAGAGCTCAATTTCAAATCGATTGCATGTATTTACCTTCGTCTAAAGACACAAGCGGTTACATTCTATTAAAAGAACAATAATAGCGCACGTTAATTCGACGTTTTATCGTCTAGATAAATCTGAAGCAGCTCTTCTCTAATCGTAAGTGGTCTCCACTTCGTATCGTATCCGGCATACTCTTTCTCTCTCTTTTTCTCTTTTATTTTCTCGCTATTTGGATTTCGTCAGCATCGATTATTTCATTGAAGAAAATTACATTAAAC
This sequence comes from Vespula vulgaris, assembly GCF_905475345.1. Classification (NCBI taxonomy): domain Eukaryota; kingdom Metazoa; phylum Arthropoda; class Insecta; order Hymenoptera; family Vespidae; genus Vespula; species Vespula vulgaris. The sequence goes on from NC_066587.1 coordinate 14,900,584, forward strand.
TTTTTCACGCTAGACCGATCACTTAAAGACAATTTCCTTTCTTTTTAACATCACGATGTGACGTTAAGATAACATTGTCCTTTATCTATCCAAAGAAATCTTTGGTTCCATCAGATCATTGTCGAAATACTTCTCGATGTGACTTTGTCTCTAATCGAGATTTCCCACTTGACTTTTCACACGAAACGAACTGACGAGTAAGTATACATACTACGTATATAAAAATAAAGAGTGTAAGAGGGAAAGAAAGAAGAGAGAAAAGAAAGAGAGAAAGAGAAAGAGAGAGAAGAGCAAGAAGGAGCATAATTTAAAACTTTTAAATAAAGGCGAATCTCTTCGATCCTCCTCGTTTGATTTCTTCAATGTTCATCTTTATCTATGAACGTGGAGGATCGAATAAAAAGGACAGTTACATGTTTGAGATGTTATGGGCAGTTCCTTCTGGCTGTATAGTTAGTGTCCTGGGAAGCTAGCTAGTTCGAAAAGTGATATATCCTTAAAGAAGAACAAGAAGAAGAAAAAAAGAATTAGACGATCATCTTCGTTGTCGATCACGAACGAATCGTCCTGACATTCGTGATACTCGTAAAGAACGATAAGAATAATATGATGAAAAGAGAGAGAGAGAGAGAGAAAGAAAAAAAAGAGAGAGATAGATAGAGAGAGAGGGAGAGAGAGAGGGAGAGAGAGAGGAAAAGAGAAAGACAAAGATAAAAGAGAGGTCGAAAAACGTAGAGTCGTGTCTAATATCTTCTGTAAGGCTCCTCCTCCTCGGGATGAGCCGCGTTGTAGCTGAGGGCTCGTTGGATGGCAGGTGGAATGGGCGGTGGTGTAGGTAGGTGAGCACCGCTCGCTTGGAAACCGTTCTCGTCTGCGATGTAAGTGACCAATATCGGTGTACCGTCTGGTGCCGTGTAACTATATTGACCTCTGACCTCCTCGATCTGAGCTGGACCAATGTTCTTTGGACGTCCTTGTTCCGCTACCGAGATTCCATTTTCGGTGTCATAGCTGAAACAAATTTTTGATTTTGATGGAGAATTTTGTGTTTTATAGGTATAATACATATATGTTAGATCGTGGTGAAAAAAGTTGGTTCTCAGGTTCGTCTAGTAATTCGAAACCGAGGTCTTTCGCTTTCCAGACGACTACTTTGGATTATTAAATTATTCTTGTCTTTTAGGTCAATTTACTTGCCAATGTTTATTTAAATTAGGAATCAAGATAGTTGTCTCTATACGCACACACACACACACACATATATATATGTATATAGATATGAACAGGATGTTAAGAATTGTTTAGCTTTGAGAATATGTACATTCTATTAATTATAAAAAAAATAGAATTCTATTACCAAGAACGATGATAATTGCTGGAAATATCATAATAAGAATTTCCTAGAAACGGAACTACTATTGACGATATGTCATATATACGACGATAAAAATCTAAAGGAAAATAGACGTGATTATGTAAAACGGAGAAAATAGGTTTCTTCCGGATGTCGATGATAATTTTATTAGAAGAATAGATCCGGATTTTTTGTGATGATTCTTATACGCAAAAAAAGAGAATAAAACCGAGTTGACCTCGTGGTAAAAGAAAGGTGAAGTTGTGAAGGGGAAACAATTGAGAAAAGAAACGAAGGGCTTACGAAGGACGAAGATAGAAAGTTAAAGATAAAAAGAGAAAGAGAAACGTCGAGTTTCAGGAGCAAAAAGAGAGGTGTCGAGTAAATCCGTGAGGCGTCTCACACGCAGGTGTCATGGGAGGGGCTGAGAATAGTTAGGTACGATCTTACGAAGACACACGGATAACCAGTGTGCCCGAGGATGGGACGGAAGGTGGACAGGTAGGTAGGTAGGTAGATAGGTAGGCAGATACGTAGGTAGGTAGGTCGATTGTAATTGTTCGATTGCGCAATCCGTTATTGCGAACTGCGCAAGCGATTAACATGGACGATTAACATCGAAGTCAATTAGCTATCTTTCTCGAGCGTGTGTATATACAACGGTTCGGTGGCTGTATCACAATGTTGCTTCTCGTGTTTTACTAGGATTCCTTCGTGATGAAGAGTTCGATCAGTTCTATCAGGAAATAAATCTGGTTAGGTGTATATAATGATGTTCAAGAGTTTGGAAATAAAGAGAGATAGAGAGAGAGAGAGAGAGAGAGAGAGACAGAGAGAAATAGACAGATAGAAAAAAGTTTCGTATTTTCTTTTGTACTCGAAATTTCGTAGTCCAATCGTTCTTATTCTTTCGAAGGCCATTCATTCGTCGTGCTCATCGGAGCCGAAAATCGTGGTTTGATCGGAAATAAAAATGGAGGCGAACGTGCTAACGAGCACGATTACATCTTCGACGCGTGACGAGGAGTTATAATACGCGCGAATTATGCCGGGTATATGTAGGTATATACGTAATTTCAAGAGGAAAGAGCAACCGAGATCCTTCGACCGTGTCGAGATCGCTCTCGAGGAAACGAAACAAACGGACGAACACCTCGGTGCCGTTTATCGATGGAAGGACGGTCTCACCTGTAGGAATAAGATCCGTCTGGTGCTGTGTCTTTCGATTGTCGCAATATGGCGATATGTCTGCCGTAGTACTCGGGGTTGTATGGATATCTGTTGTATTGTGCATACGACATCACCGTTAGACAGAGTAACAGCACCTACAAACGTTCAAAATAAAAAGAATTTCAAAAGCGTATTAAAAAGAAAATTCTGACATTGTCACCATGGAAGTAAAAACGTGCACCATATTTCAAAGTAAATTTAGTACGTAATTTAAGCTTCTTGAAATATCCGTCGCTAAAGATTCCACTTGCAAATTCTGGTTTATTCGCGATATTTTTTTCTTTCTTAAATTCCATTATAAAGTCACCTTGGAACGCATCTATCGCGTTCACTTAATTAATTTCTTCGAATAAAACGCAGGACAAGCGTGAATAATCCGCGCGTTAGTCACGATCGAAAGGATGTTCCTCGGGAAAAGCAGGACACATGTGGGACGTTTGGAACGTTGAAAAAGTTTCGATCTCTATGGAGTCTCAGCGAGTTTATGAATAATAATAAGCATAACCGAGAACTGCGCCTCACCCGCGGTTTCTTCACTCGCGGTCATGCTGCGAATGAGTATGCGCGCGGCACGTGTCGCTACGGCGCGTCCTTTTGATATGCCAATTAGCCGCACATCCTACGATTTTAAACGATAGGTTTAAATAATGTTTTAACGAACTACCGAACCTTAGCGTTGTTATTATTAATTATCATACCAATAACAATGTTCTCTCGCGTTGATCTTTTGTTAACAAAGTTATGAAATAAGATAAGTCAATTGAAATTGATAATTTAACAATGAGTTTGTAACAACGTCCATCAAATCCTTTCTAATAGAAGCATAATTAATATAAAACCAAGAAATTGTATTGATAAAAGCCAAAGTCAAGACGATAATCTCATTTCACTCACAAGGATCTTCATAGTGTCTTCTTAGATTCGTAAGAAATAACCGAATACGCGAGATCAAAATGGCGTGTAGAATGACAAATTGGCCAAGTTGGATAGATGTAAATTACTCGATTTCACGTTCACCGAAACGACGAAGAAGAGGATTATGTGACACACACAGTGGTTCTATGCACTGCCGAAGCTTACAGTGGCCAGGTTGGTCATGATGAGGTTTTATAGTCGCCGTCGCATTCTCCTTCTGGACTACCATCCGCCCCGCCACAACGACAACGATGCTTAACGAGAGGTTGAAGGGGAGAATTAATCTTCGAAGCCTTCGTGTAATTCGAAGCAGCCGGTTGCACTTAAAAGATGGCACATTCCCTCCCTCCCTTTCCCTTTCTTACTCGAGCTATTCCGTGGGCCGTATGCGCCCCTCCCGCGAATTCGAGAAGAAGATTCGCCTGACTTAACCTGACCTTTCGTGCCCGATACGATAATAATTATTACTTATACTCGAACTCCGTTCTTTGTATGCTCAGGATTTTTCGCGACGACTACTTTATTCTCATTTTTCTTTCTATTTATCTATCTATTTATCTATCTATAAATGTATGTATATACATATATATCATTTATACGTACGTATGCACATACATAAGTATATTGTGCATATATTGTACATTTATATGAGAGATAAAGACACATCGATAATATGAAGAAATTTTGCTATCTCGTAAGATTATTGATAGGTAAATTATTCTCTTAATATTACTCCTCTTAATATTACTTTCCAAATAATTTCATAATATAAACTATATCGAATCTCTCTCCGTTTAAATATAAACGTTTGTTTTTTACGCAACATTCATATTTGAAGAACACTTTAATTATCAGTCAGGTCTCAAGTATGTCGAGAGAAAAAATAGAAAATAAGAAAGTTTAATTAATATATAATCATCAATTTTATATCGTTGATCATATAATGTCGATGTCACGCCAATCAGTTTTCCTTTTGTGTATCCGTCGAAGTAACTGCATCTAATCGAACATGTCTGACAACAGTACGATAAATACGCAGGAGACTCGATTTTGAATGTGACGAGCATCTCGTCAAACCGATCATTATCTCATACGCGTTGTAAGGCATCTTGTAACACATAGAGCAAGACGACCTCGCCATAAGATTCAGATCGTTGGATTTACTACGGATCATCGCAGGGCGTATTCCTTTCACTGTTTGTTACAACTTACTAAACAATTGACCTTACTATATCCGTGACTACTTACAACATTTCTCAATCGTTTTCATCTTTTTATTAATGACAAGTATCGTTCAACTTCTTTACGTGAATGTGATAAATTAATTTGGTCCTCTAAATTTTGTGACGCACATTAAAAATGTCCTTTTACATTCCCATCAAAGTAAAGCATTTAATTTTCTCTCGCAAAAGTTTACTATTGTTAACATCTGTATTTCCGATAAGTATAATGATAGTTCTAAAAATATATTTTATATAATCATTATTATATTTTTTGAATATTCGAATACATAATTTACTAGTCATATATTTATTTGAATACTTTATATAGTCGATAAAATAAAGTACTACCTACCGATACAACTGATAAACAAAGATTCTTTATTACGGACTAGATCTCGAAGAGTAAATAATACAGATTTTCTCCTTCCATAAGGTAAAGTTTAAATAATATATAATTTCAATAATTTTATATGAATATACTTCTATTAATTTCAAAAATTTTCTATAGTGGCGCCACTCGAAATTTGTGGCAAAAGGGAAGAAGTTCGTAGTCACACTACTGATTTGTATACACACGAAATGTTGAACACGTATCATTAAATGGTGCGTGTTAATTATATTTATTATTTTCTGTCTTTTTTGTGGAAATGTATACCAACGTCATATCTGGTACAGATCTTTGCAAGACGCATGCCACTATACAAAAAATATCAATATTAGAGATTGAAAAATGTTTGTTTATACTATCTATTTTAACCAATACGAATCTGTTTGTTAAATACACGTATAAGGAATATACTTACCAAGCTTATAACCGATACGATTAGTCGAGCAATGTTTCTCTCTTGTACTTTAGTTCGTAATTTTTCCGTATATGTCGCTGAAGTCGCGCGCGCTTCGAGCGATAAGGGATAAGCAGTCTTAACTAGTCTTCGTTACCGGTGAATGGTATACAGAACGTTTGTCGATTGTTCCAACAACAAATATTTAATTCGTGTCATAATCGTCAGAAGTTTCGACTCTTTCCATCCGTTATCCATACAGATATCGATGTGTACGATTTCCGTCTAATATTAATAATTATATATATTATTTATGTGGTAAATTGTGTTATTAACAATGAAGGTGAAGATTTTAACAAGAAATCCAGACGAATATTTGCGTGAAACCAAGCGTGATATTCATAAGCGTACGTATAACATAACCTGTGAACATAACCTCTATAACAGTATACATAAAGCATGCGGTAAAAATTAATAAAAGAATATTTTAATTAGTTCCTAGGAATTATGATCCATCACTACATCCGTTTGAAGCAGCGAGAGAATATACAAGAGCCTTAAATGCGGTAAAATTGGATAGAATTTTTGCGAAGCCTTTCATAGGTAATTTGGAAGGCCATAAAGATGGTATATCAGCTATTTGTAAGCATCCTATGCGTTTATCGGTTCTTCTTAGCGGTGCTTTCGATGGAGAACTGAAAGTTTGGAATTTATCTAATAGAACATCCGAAAGATCTTTCTTAGCTCATGATGGTATACTTCGTGGTATTACATTTGTCCCTAGTGGACAGCATTTCTTAACTATAGGCGATGATAAAACCATAAAGACATGGAAAGCTGAAAAGCCATCGTTTGGTGAAGAAGAAGAACCTGTTAATACTATTATTAGCAAAGTAAAGAATTATAATTTATTTCAATTATAGTTATTTATTATAGCAATTGTTATAATAATGAAATAAATTACAGTCTCAGTTAATTGGTATATCGCACCATCGAAAAGATCCAATTTTTGCAACTTGTGGAGATACGTGTCAACTTTGGGAAGAGACAAGGAATGAACCGATACGTACTTTTAAATGGGGCGTAGATAGTTTACACGATGTTAAATATAATCCCGTAGAAACGAATTTGTTAGGTGAGGCGATGGTAGTATATATTTGTAAAAAAATATTGGAACATGAATCAATGATATTATTTTTTAGCTGCTTGTTCTAGTGATCGTAGTATTATTTTATACGATGCTAGAGAAACAGGTCCATTACGAAAAATTGTAATGAGATTACAAACTAACAAACTTTCTTGGAATCCTATGGAAGCTGTTACTTTCACGTGTGCTAATGAGGATTATAAGTAAGTCTCGAATGAAATTCAAAAACTATTGAGGAAATTTGAAATGCTTTATATTATGGTGATATTTTGTTTTAATTTTTTTTATAGCTTGTATACTTATGATATACGTACATTAAAGACACCAGTAAACGTACATATGGATCATGTAGGCGCTGTAATAGACATAGACTATTCTCCTACTGGTAAAGAATTTGTTTCTGGTAGTTACGACAAATCTATTCGTATTTATGAAGTTAATAAAGGACATTCTCGAGAAGTTTATCACACGAAACGGATGCAAAGGCTCACAAACGTGGCTTGGTCTCTTGACGATAAGTATATAATTAGTGGTAGCGATGAAATGAATCTTCGTGTATGGAAAGCTAGAGCGTCGGAAAAATTGGGTGTGGTATGTAATGATTTCGTAACATGATTCTTTTTTTTTCTATAAAATCTCTCGGTATGTATAATTTATATTTTTAAACGATAGCTTAAACCCAGGGAAAGAACATCTTTGAATTATTGTAACGCATTGAAAGAAAAATTCGCGGCTCATCCACAAGTACGTCGTATCGCTAGGCATAGACAAGTGCCAAAACATATTTATAATGCCCAAGCTGAGATACGAACGATTCGTGAAAAGAGTAAAAGAAAGTACGTGTTATTAGAGAATTTTAAAATGATATTATTTATATATTTATTATTGATTGAATGCGACGATATTTTATTTTTTTGGTGCATTATAGGGAAGCTAATAGACGTGCTCATTCAAAGCAAGGAGCAGTACCATTTGTATCGGAAAGGGAAAAGCATGTTGTACGTCAGGACGAGTAAGGTATATGATTATTTTGTGCTACGATTTGTAGAGTACATACAGATATACACATAAATGATTTTTCCTTTGATTCCATTTTTATAAATAAATGATAATAACGATTGTTATAGGAAATATACTCAAATTGTCTTGAAAGAGAGTAAATAACCTTTTCTATTGTTTCCAGGAGATAAATATTTTTTTTACTTCATTATTTATTGCAATAAATAATTTTATTGAAATTATACAACGCATTGCTATAATGATTCGTAAACCATTACAAATCTCAAGCATCGATTAATGTCTTGCTTAGTGTAGCTTACAGCGGTTTAATGATTTTTGTCGATCGTTCGTGCGATTCTTTCGCGATTATTTATATGTTGTTGATCAATTTGGCGATACGTAGGTCGTATATATTTTCGTTCGTTGGAACTTACTTTCTTAATAAATGAAAAAGAATTTTGAAGAACAAATAATACGGAAATATTATAGGTATGTTCCGCTCGTTTACGTGTCAGGTCTCTTCGTTAGTATATTAATTCTGCGCTTAAATTAATAGTTTCGAATTGTTTGTTCGTTCGAACGATTGGATCAACAAGTTACAAGTACTAGTAATTCGAATGAGATTATTTGCTTTTATTCAACCATAGTTTCGATAATGTATATAACGAACGTTTTTATTACAGACAATTACCTCATACGCCCATAATATATCCGCCCTTACAATTATTATAATTATCGTTTCGATACTCGTTGATGATCGATAAAAATGGAATTTATGTATTTCCTTTTCTGGCGTACAAAAGATGGCACGCAATTTTGCTTAATTTTTTGTAATCCTCTGTCTTTATTTTTTTTCTTTTTTTATCGGTCGATATACACACGTGCGCAATCATATATTTATAACACTAGCTACGCTCACAACTTCTGTACAAGACTAGGTTAGTCGAGCGATTAAAGTAGCACTATAATTGTGTCCTTTGATTCTAAATGTTCCTTTTTTTTTATTCTTTTTTTTTTATTTATTTAAATTACTTTGCTTTTCCAACTACTTCACGACTACTCCATTCTCGTTTCCTCGTTGCTCTCACTTTTACTCTCGTAATTAAATTATAAGATGTTTTGCGTAACATTAATTATCATCTATATACATATAAACACATTTACATTAATTTGATAACGTACTATCGAGCCGCACGAACATCAATATGGCATGAATACCGAGCCACTTTCAGATCAATATCGAACTATTCGTTCATATAATTTCTTCTTTTCCATCCTTTTTATTTATTTATTTATTTACTTATTTATTTTTTATATTAAGGGAACACTCGAGTATGTTATCAAGTTACACACATCCATACATTATTATTAACATATTAAAGTTATTTCAGTAGTTCAATAATCTTTCACCTTCGTTTTCTCGCGAAGCGTACATCGTGTAGCTTAACTTTGATCGATATTCGAAATTCACTTTTTGATTATAATGTTTGTTTGATCGTTGAGTCTGCTTCGATAGAAAAGAAATTCAAAAAAAGAAAAAATATATATATAAATAATCGATTTCGACGTTCGAATAAAACATTAAATTTGAATCAAAATCGAAAAGGAATGAAATTAACGAGAATAGCTTCGATCGGCACCGTAAATTTCAATGTCATCACGTTAAGAAAAAATGTTTTTGAAGTTTCAACAATCGAGATAGACTCTACGACAATTGATTTTAAAGGGCAGATCAGCAACGTGTTGTTCTCTCTCATTGCATCGATTGACTTTTGATTCGCACGTTTCTGTGCTATTCGCTAAAATTATTTATAGTCTTATAGATTTTATCACTATCGATGAACTCCGAACGCGATCGTAATCGTAAAGAATTTTGTCAATTACGTTTCAAATCACGTTCGATGTCATCTACCTTCATAATGCTAACCTACTTTCATTGCGATATCACGTCCAATATTTTTTCATGATTTATCGTCTTCACAGTAAACACAATTTATCATTCGTCGTGATCCCGATTAAATCGTGTAGGTTTTTCTGTACACAGACTTGTGTGAGTCTTTCCTCTTAATAAACCCGGCTCGTTGATAGGTCGACTCACAATGTCTATTCTTCGACGTTATTATGAACGTATGAAACATGTTTACGTAATGCATGTTTCTCTCTTCCTAGACGTTCAGATCGGCCATCATTTTGCGAAAATCCGCGAGCGTGTTGTAATCCGGATCCGAGTCGATGTCCGCGAAATCCTTGTTCGAGTCGCTCTTCACGAAGCTGGGATTGTATCGGCTTAACGACAGTGGACACGGCAACAGCTCTGGCATTACGGAATGGTGGGTTATCAGGGCTGTCAGCGTTGTGAATTCTTTCGTAAAGCCCTGCAACAGACACGAAACGATGCTTTGTCTTTTACCCTTTAATACATTCACGGTGCATCGTTGCACTCGTATGGAAGCCGACCGATAAGGCTACGTTCGTGTTTGTAAGTACATATGTATGTACGTGCCAATGTAAGAGTTGATGAGAATGAAGTGGTCTGTCATTTTAATTTTCTTTCGTTTTCTATACAAGTAGGACACATTCAAATTTTATTCAAATTTATTTGAATTCGAATTTATTATATCCAATTCGATTTGATTAATTGTCGTATATATCGTTGTCGATTTTTATTTATTTTCTTTTTATTTGCTTTTCTCTCTCTTTCTTTTTTTTTGCATTCTCATGAACTCTTTGGTTTAATAAAGTGTTACGTTAAAGCGAGATATCTCATCTCTCTCTCCCTCGCTATTTCTCTTTCTCTGTTTGTACAAGAAAGTCGTGAGAGAATTTACCTTATTTGCCTTACAGACTGGAGGGTAGTTAATCGTTATCGCGGGATACAACGTGCATATATACCTTTCGCGTGTGTCAAAATTATTAGGAGAAAGGAATACATTCGGTTCTCGCGACGTGTTTCTACGAGAATGCAATTTCACGGAGAAAGAGAAGGGAGAGAGTTTTGATTTCCCCGCGGTACATCCAACAAAACTCATTCATACTGGTTTCGGGGATTATCAAAGTCCGCAGACCCATTTAATTTATCCCTACAAGGGAAGTTCGGCCATTTAAATAGTGATATTCGAGCGAGAAAATGTGCAAGAGAGAACCTGGATGGTTTGTGTTCTTCCATGGCATCGTCATTACGATATTTGCAAAACTGAAAGCATTACCTAATGCACGTTACTAACTTGTAAATAATTACGGTTATTCGTTTACTCGAAAATAACTATTCTGAAAATCATTTCTAATTCTAAATAAATATCTATACATATTCTACTTACGTGTACATATATACAAAGCTCGAAATTGGATTGGATTTAATTAAATAATTTTACCGTGCTTTTATGCGCTTTTAATTCGCCTACAAATGTTCGCTAACAAACCTGCAAATGTACAATTGTTTCTTTTCCAACAATTATTTAGGTCGGTTTAAGCGTTATTATTTCAACTTTGTATATACGAAAAGAGAGAAGGAGCTTTGAAAAGGAAAACAAAAAAAAATATCTAGTGAATTTTTTTTTGACGTCATCTTGTTTACGAATTCACAGGACATTTCTATGAATTCGCGTGGATGAGCAATTCAACGTGCTTCGCTTTGTTTTCTATACCAGCGAAAAGATGATGACTACTCGTGTTCTAAACGAACACAAGAATACCTGGAATTTTTTTTACAAATTATATAGGTCAAAGTCGTGTATATTCTTTTTTAGGAATGTAAATGCGTCGACATTCAAAGAAGTATATATGTCTCTTCTCCACCTATGTAATATATATATATATATATATATTTTATATATATATATATATATATATACACAACTGTATGTGCAAGTGCGTCATCAGGGAATTCTATGTATAAAGTGGAGCTTCGTTATCATTCTCTCTCTCTCTCTCTCTCTCTCTCTCTCTCTCTCTCTCTCTCTCTCTCTCTCCTTTCTCTTTTCACAATCGTACTCGTCGTACTTTTTTGTTTATATATGTAGTCACGTGAATGTAAATTTACGTTAATGAACGACTTTCGTTCACGGTAAATGTCCTTGGGGAAAAATCGATAAAAACAAACTATCCGCATGTCGAAAAGAAATCGTGTTATTGCGAGTTTCAAGGTTTTCTCTTTTCTCTCTCTCTCTCTCTCTCTCTCTTTCTTTTACTCACTTTCTTCCTCCCTCTTTCTTTCTTTCTTTTTCGAAGAGAAATAATGAACGTGAGGACTCGGGAATGTTATGAAGGCATAAACCTTGAAGACTCGTTTAACGAAACGGCCTTTAGACGGCGATAATGGATAAGGGATCCTAAAATAGTAATGCGTCGAATGGTTAGGTAAGGAAAGCAAAGAAAGGAAGAATAGAAAGAAGAAAAAAGAAAAATTTTTAAAGCAAAAGGACTAGGAAGAGACAGAGAGAGAGAGAGAGAGAGAGAGAGAGAGAGAGAGAGAAAGGGAGAGAAAAAGAGAGAGAAAGAGAGATTTACCTTAATTTTGTAGCCTTTGTTAGTTCGCATTATGAGATAATGGGCGATTCCGCTCGGTTGAAATTCACGCGGCACTCGGAGCGAAAGGGCGTAACATCCGGGTTTACTGGTGCTCTCTCGTACCATGAAGGCTCCTTCCGGCTCCTGACTCAACACTTCCAACGTTATTTCCCTGAAATCATAAATGGCCGGACCACCATGCACGAGGTATTAGCTGCTTTTCAGTGAAAATGTAAATTTGTAATACAGAAGTAACTGCCAGGATGATCGTAATTTTATTCGATATCGTTTAATACAAAAAATCTTATCGAGACGATTTAATCGATGTTATTTTTTTAATCGATATATTTCACGAGTAATTTTATTTAAATATGTAGAGATACGTATGTATGATTAAAAAGAAGACGACAAAAAAATTACAAGTAATCGTAAATAATGACTTTATTGATTGCCTTAGCGATAGATTATTTTAAGATGCTTACCTCGGTATGCCAGCTTGGAACCAAGGTGCTTTGCGTAGCTCGGCTTCTTCGCTGCGATTATTCAAACTGTCCGTTCTTTCCGGCAAAGGCGGAGGTGTCGGTGTCGATCCATGAGTGCTCCCATCTGCTGGTACCGAACTACTTGAAGTACTAATTTGCGATCTTCTTTTCGATTTAAATTCCGTTTCCGTTCCCGAACTCGGCGAATTGTGTCCTATCCTGTAAGTAAAATCCTTTTATTATTTAATCTCTTAGCCATTGGCAATCGTTTCTTATAATTATTCAGATATTATTTTGAACTTAAAATATTCTAGCAGCAATATAAAATAAGATGATAAATAATAAGGAAGGAAAAGAGCAAAAAAAGAAATTGTAGAACCGGCGAACCTGTTATTTTCGATATTAAAGTTTTTGGCAGTGATGGAAGCATTGATGGTGTTATCGATGGTCTCGGAAGGTTGTATCTTATTGTAAGACGGTCTCGTGCCTTCAGAGTCGATAATCGCTTCGTTGATATAGCCACCGGAATGTGGTCTGTTTGAGGGGCTTGTTGGTGTGCTGCTGCCGCTTACGAGGGGACAGCTGTCGTCTTCACCATTTAATCCGAGAACGTCGCGGCCACCGGTTAGGCCCATCGCCAGACGCTTTATCAGCGGTGGCTTGTCCGTCAGTCTCTTATACGAGTTCAGCTCCGTTGGCGAGTTGCTCTCATCGCTACTCGGCGTACTTTGCTGCGAAATACTTTTCGGCTCATCCTCGTTCGTTATGGGACCGAGGACGTTCGTAAAATTATGCGACGGCCGTAGACCCGGGATGGAATTTGGTGTCTGTTAAACAAACCATTTTATCTCACGTTTATTTTTTCTTCACTTTTTTTGTTTCTGAAAGCGAGTATAATTTCTCAATATCCTTGCTATTGCAATCAAATTAAAGGATGAAATATACAACTCGTAAAACATATAGCTACATATGCATAAATTGTTTTATCATAATGTCATTAAGAATCAATACCTAACGACGAGTAAGTAAATAAAAAATTCGCAAATTTATTTGGAAGTTAGCAATATTGTTGGAACAAAGTGTTTTTAAAAGTCAACGTTAAAACATTTCTTTGATTTTTTTATTAAGATAAGTATTCACTTTGTGAATTCATTTCATATGTAACGTGTTTTTTTTTTTCTTTCGGAACGGCGAACAGTTTCCAGCCGTTATGGAAACGTCCAAGTATCAGCCGATAGTCGTGTTCGGGGAAATCGTGACAGTGATACCCTTTGTTAGAAAGGAAATAGAGTACGCGCTCCCACCTTTACGCTGGCGAGTCGCAGCGTGGGCGAGCCGGCGCTGCCGAGCTGTACGTTCATGTCCGCTGCGGACGAACCGCTTCCACTTCTGGACGTGGGCGACGTCCGACTTTTCAGCCACGAATTCGAGGACGAATTCCTGCAGCCGCCTCCGCTCCCGGCGATCGAGCTGTCGCCGGACAAAGATTTGTTCTGTTGGCGAAAAAATTCTCATGTTAAAGAGAGAAAGAATTCTTCATTTTCAGACAGATCGTTCATTTCTCTTTATCGTCGATAACGATTTATAAAAGTACAAATGAAATAGCACGTTACCAAACGTCGATTTAATCGACTTCGACAAAGGTAGAAACTTTCTAGAGATCATTATTATAAAAGATTAAAGAATCTATTCAAAATGAGAATCGTTGTTTTTAAATAATTTGATCTTAATCAAGTTGACTTTTAATTGCATGATTGTTTACAAAATCGATGATTCGCTTTAATTTTATATTTCAATTTCTCAATAATAACTGTGATTCTCATTCAGTGACGTTTTAGTTACATTTGTTTTTCCGAAAGAATTCTCGTGTGAATGAGCTAAATCGAGTTTGAGAAAGTACGATGAGAGAGTATAAAAGAATGGAACGGGAAAGTACGATTTTACAGTGCTTCGCGAGGAAATCAAGTCGGTGGTATGAATAATGAAAGACGGGAGGAAATTTACGTGTCTCTGGGAAAACACAAAAGTCCTTCATGAAGAAAGAAAAAGGGGAGAAAAAGAGTCGATAAATTTTTCAATGGCTGGACGCGAGGAATACAATCGTCGGTGTTCCGTCGTTGTCGTTGTCTGAGAAATTTACTTGCCAATCGCGAATTCGGGAAAATCTCGAAGGTAGATCAGAGAGAAGTCTTGACGTCTGTGGACTCAATGTGTATTTGTAAAACGAATACTTGATTATTCGAGGATCGTTTCAGAATTTGACGATTCCGAGTAAGATCTCCCGGAGAGAAGAACCGGATAGCCTGCGAGGAATGAACTGACCGTTTACTCGGAAACGCGACGCCGCCGTGGGACTTGGCTCGAATTTATAATTAACGCGGCGGCCTGTAAATGGGACACCTACTGGAGTCAGCAGTGTTTTCGTGTGTGTAAGAGAGAGAGAGAGAGAGAGAGAGAGAAAGAGAGAGAGAGAGAAATATAGTCAAGTACGCATCGATCTTTATGAATAGACTCTTCTCTTATTAATACCTGAATAGATATTTTTTTTTCTTTCTTTAAATGCACGTGCTTCTGTTTATTCATTACATTGATGCATGCATTTACATGTATATATACATGTAAGTACATATAATATGTAGGTAGTTCATTGACACGATTGCCTGTTTATATGCATAAATAAATATAACGTTCTATGTTAATTTAATATCGAATAAAGAGTTATCGTTGAAAAATTATTTGGCGAAGGAAAGAAGCAAAAGGAAAAGTTTCGATTTGTCTTTCCCAATTTCGAGTTAAGAAAGGGGATAAGGAAAGTCGAAGGGAAAGAAAATAAAAGGATTAAATAACCCACCCAGGAGGTTCGATGTTCCTGTTTGTCCTTGCGATAGTGTGGTGAGGATTGCGGCGAGATTACATCCTGAAGGATCGGTTGGCGCTGGAGCTGCGCCACGTACGCCATACGAAAAGCATTGCCGACTATGGTGTTCAATTCTTCCGCCTGCGAACAGAGAGGAAGAAATAAAAATCAGTTGATGTTTTGTCTAAGATTCGGTTATATATCAAACGTATCATAATACGATAAAAGACATATTTTATTGTTTCAGTTATGTTTTAAATATGGTAAAGGAGTACAGTGTTGTAATATATACATATAAGTATCTATATAAAGTATGCATATTTATTTCAATTGCTAAAAGAAATATCTTGATCAAATATGACCAATTTCCGATCTTGCGAAATACACTTAAGTCAAAAATATTTATACCCTCTTAAAAAATATAAGAATATAGTTTCTATTTAAAAAGTAAGTTTCTTAAAGTAAAACAAGAAGATTTTTACAGAATGCAATTAAAGAGTAAAAAGAAAAAAAAATACAATTTCGAGAAAAACGAAAAGAGAATTGGACAGTAACAAGGTAAAGTCGGTTCTTTTTTAAATTTAATTTTTCATTGTATTTTTTGTTGCGATTCATTGATGAGCAGTCTACCTAAAGTAAATATCGATCGAGTTCGTTGCCGCAAAGACGACCGCTTAATTCGTATCGGCGACTCGATGGTTAGCACGGTTTGGTCCTCCGATCGGCCCACATCCGGTCGACGGACTAATCGATGCCGCGGCAGAGAATTTCAATTAATTAAGCGACCCTCTCGTACGACCCACCGTGCTCTTGCTCAGCGTCAAAGGCCAAACGCGAACTCCGAACGATGCGATTCGATGGTTAGATCGAATTGGAAAGGGAAACTTTGTACTTCCTATCTCTTCGGGTCGAGCAAATCGGTCATTTAATTTTCGAAGAGATCAGAGTCACCGCTCTTGAGTACTTACTTTCCTCGAGTTCTTCTCGCGAGCTTTCATGACTACTGATTTTATACGTGATATCGACTAATTGAAAATATTTTATTATACCATATATTGTCGCACAAATATTTATTTAATACTTTTAGCGTAAACTCTATTAATCCTTTTTAATATCTTTTTTCCACCATTTCTTCTATCATTTTTAAATCATACCTTAATTACATTTATATAATTATACGTCAGAAACGTCGCTTGACTCGTAATTTTATAAATTTCTAAACAAAATTAAGTATCACTCGTAAAAAACATTAATTCGATATTCGATTTGTTAATCATTGTATTCTGATCATTTTATACTCCACTATTATACGATCCGAAGTTTCGAAGACACTCGAATAAGTTGAAACTCGTTGAGTCTATCTTATTACTTTTTCTCTCGTCTGGATTCTCGACGAATACTCGGATACTTCGGAATGTGAAAACTCCAAGAGACTATTTCACGGAAAGAAAAGAAAGAGAAAAAGGAGTATAAAAAGGAACCAATTGGTGATAGGGGAAAGGGAAGGCGTTAACGGAAGATAATCGATAACGGAAAATAAACCGCAGCGAGCATACTTTACGTGTGGGTAGAACAGCTTGAGAAGAGAGTTAAAGGAAGAAAAACGGAGACTGTCAGGAAACGGTGGAAAGTAAAGAGAAAAGCATGTAAGAGGGTGAAGGTGAGAGTGTATGCGAGCGAGAAAGAGAGAGAAAGAGGGAGAGAATCCTACCACTTCCGATAGTATCCGGTACTATAGTTGACTCTCCTACCAGCCGGATATTCGAAATGGAGAAACGAACGTGAACGCATAACTGGTAGCTTCTCTCTCTCTCTCTCTCTCTCTCTCTCTCTCTCTCTCTCTTTCTCTCTCTCGTTTTCTCTTCATCTCTCTTTCTATCTAGGAATGCGGTGTATTTGATATTAACGTTCCGGCCGACGACGCAAAGGGAAATCAGAAGGCGTAACTAGTCGACAAGAATTTTTTAAATTTGAATCTTCTTCGTTTATTCTGATGCAGTGGACTAAATTTGGAAAGAGTCGTATATATGTTTAGTACGATTAGATAATTCGAAAGTCTTTCATTCTGTTGTCGCATTTTTTTTTCTTTTTGTTTTTTGGAAGAAAAATCATCGTTATATTTATTAACTATTGAGAATTGATATAGCGATAGTTATTTTTCATACTTAAATTTCAAATTAAACGAAAAGCAAAACAGATTGCGATATTTACAATAACTCGATCAAAATAGAAGGGATAATAGCTGTTTTATTTTCTAATCGTGATTAATTAGAATAGGTTGTCAGTAATCGTCGTATCGTTGAATGACATGCCTCGATGTATTTGGAATTTATTGGGAAATCCAATTTTGGTGAAGCGACGTCAATATTATGGAAAAGCGAGGCGTGATGAAAAATGATAATGGCGAATGTTTTTACGCCGTAGAATATAATAATAATTTAATCGTTAGAATTTTTAGAACGATATTGTACAGACGTTATTTTTAATATGTACGTACATCGATCGCAATATAGAATCGATCCTGGATCCCTATGATCCTTTCTTAGTCGATCGTTTCGTCTAATGTTCACAAGTTTTGGTTCTTATCAAAGGATATTCAACAATACTCAAAGAATGTCAAAAAATGCTTGAGTAAGTTTCAACATCGTATTCGAACGAATGCTTAAGCTTGGCTACTTGGCATGGCTCGTTAAAAGTAAGACGCTGGATGACGGAAAGTATGGGGATGGGTGATGGTGGTGGGTAGGGGAAAGATATCGAACTTAATAAAGTCACAGTGAATAAATTCGTTAACGAGGTTTCTTGCGAACTAGTTAGAAATTGTCGGAAAGTTTCGAAACTGGAATGTTGTTCTTCGTCATTGGTTCGAGCATACACGATATAGCGAGCTTTCGATACACGTATCTATATATACTTATCGATACACAAGAAAGCAGTCTTTTGTTGACAGTTCTTGTTCGTAAGCATCGTTTTCATAATTGCATCGACTCTTGAAAAAACTTTAGAGGATCGATATTTTCTCCTCGTTTTTCTTATCGATAAACTTTCTAGCATGACGTTTATTCCAAACGATGGAGTAACTTTGTTACGAAGAAACGACTATCTTATTATAAGATGCAATCCATTATAATTAAACGAATTTGAAAATAAGTACAACTTCTATAAAAAAGAGAGAGAGAGAAAAGAAAGAAATAAAAAAGAAAAAGAAAGGGATTTTGTACATCTGCTACTCATTATAATCTTGAAGTAATACGACTATCTAGATTTTTAATGTCCGTCGAGCAATGCAATCTCGTTCTCGGTTATAATCGGTTGAAAAAAAGTGAAACGTCTTTTTCCTTTATTAATAATTGTCGTACAAGTTAACACATTGTAATATAAATTGTGAAATGTGATGTATAATATGCAGAATATATTTAGAGGGCATTTGAATCGTTATAATCTGTAAAACGAAACTCAATGTTCGTGAATATCCGAGAGATGATCCTATGTACGTTAACTGACGCGAGACAGCCTGATGAATACGCAACGCGGCTGGCTCAGGAATTATTTTAACTGTTTCGAAAATCCGATCAAATTAAAAGCCTCTGGGTAAACACGGTTTAATAAACTTTTAAACGATTCGTTTCACCGTTGTTAGGTTTTATTCCAAGCGGATTGCCGCGTTCGATGTCGGTGAGTATAATACAATAAGGTGTGCGTGCACGTAACAATTGTAGGGAATAATAGTAGTGCGAAAGCACTCATCAAATTCGTCATTTGCTTCGTGAAAATCGCCGACGTAGTCAATAAATAATGCATCGATGTTGCAGAATTTATCACCGACAATTTTCCACACGTTGTGAAAGCTTTCACTTAAAATTCCTGACATTTTTCGACGAAAAAAATTCTAATCTGTCACCGACTCCGAGGATGGATCTTCGACTAAACTCGTTCGTGCCCCTAGGCTCTTCTTGATTTTCAGAAAAATTCTGCTGGAAGTCCGTCCGGCTCAGCGTTATCGGCGAGACGACAGACAGTCGCAGCTTTTCCCGTCAGGGTTGATGGCAAGAGAGTGAGAGAGCGAGAGAGAGCGAGAGAGCGAGAGAGAGAGAGAGAGAGAGAGAGAGAGAGAGAAAGATAGAGAGAGAAAGATAAAGAAAAAGAGGGGTTACTACTTTCATTCGTGGGCTTACAATGCGCCGTCTTTTAGCGGGTATGCCGTACCCGTTGGTGGGCACGGATCCCGTGTGACTACTACCGCTACTACGTCGTGCATTAATACGCACCAGCGTACCTTTTATGAGCTTTGGAAAAGAGAGCGATAGCCTCCTACCATTCCATCTCTTGAAGCTCGCAAGTAAGAAGGATAGAGCCAGAAAATGAATAAGAAAGAGAGAGAAAGATAAAAAAAGAGAAAGAGTTGAACGATGCGTGTTTGCCCTGCGGCATACCAACCACGTCTAACTCTTCTATCCTTCTCTTTTCGTCGTCGTCCTCCTCCTCTTCATCGTCGTCGTCGTCGTCGTCGTCGTCGTCGTCGTCGTCGTCGTCGTCGTCGTCGTCGTCGTCGTCGTCGTCGTCGTCGTCGTCGTCGTCGTCGTCGTCGTCGTCGTCGTCGTCGTCGTCGTCGTCGTCGTCGTCGTCGTCGTCGTCGTTGTCATCGTCGTCGTCGTCTTCGTCGTTTGTCGTCGTAATAGTCAACGTCGTTGTAGCTCTATCAAACCGTCCACGTGGCTGCCTCGTTCACTACTTAGATTCGTGTGTATGAGAGCTATGAGAAAGGGTTAAAAGAGAAAGAAAGAGGGAGAAAGAGAGAGAAAGGTGAACATGAGGGGTAGTAGAAGGGGGAATCTGTGAGTACAGGGCGAGCTGGCGTACGGTCAGGACCTTTCTAAACGCGCGCACACGAGAGGCCATGGGCCGAGGCAAGGGTCGCGACGTGAGTGCTTATTACACATTCAGGGCCCTGCATTTGCACTGTGGCCCGTTGGAAAACCCACCTTCTCTATCTTTCTTTCTTTTTTTCTTTCTCTCTTTTTCTCTCTTTCTCAGTCTCTTCTTCTTCATCTCTCCCTTCAATCCTCACGCAACTTTGAGCCTTCTCTTTCTCTTTCTCCTTTTCCTCTTTCTCACTCTTTCCCTCTTCTGATTTCTCTCGTTTGTTCGTATCTCTGACCAAAAGCAACCGAAGAGGAAAACTCAAGTCTCGTTATACGCGCCACGATCATTGCTCGAGAATCTGCTGAAAAAGATTCGCTTTGCCGTGGTTATCGACATTTCTCTCTTTTTATTCTTTACTTTTACGATTATGCTCTCTCTCTCTCTTTCTCTCTCTCTCTCTCTCTGTCTTCTTCTTGTTACATCTTCTTTCGTCGTTCTCCCTCAATTTTTTCATTCGACATTCATCTTTTCTTCCTCTTTGTAGTTATTCTCATCGATGCGACGCAAACATAGTACTATTCCTTCTTCGTTTCTTTGGAAAGTTTCTTACTCGATCGATTACTGTAGTTTCTGAATAAGATCTTAGATTTCAAAGATTTAATTTAATGGATATTTGAAATTAGTTAGGATCATTAGACATTTCCTTTGTAACTCGAACTTCATGGTATTCTTTGTTCAATTTTGTGCAACTTTGCAAGTCTTGCAATCTTTTATTTTCATACGCGTAAATTCGGTCCTAACTCAATCGGTCAAAAGTTGAAACTTTACGGCGAGTTTGTGAAAATGGAATTGCAACTGTATTTCAAAGACTTTTTACTGGGAAATGTAAACAAGTTACCAAATGGAGTAGCCATAAAATTATAGGGTAGGGGAGAGATAACACGGACGATAATGGGCTCGATCTCGTAGCTTTCGCGAAACTTGGCAAGGTGTGCATATTAAAGCGCATAACGTAAGTAGAATCTCCAGCTTGGAGATTCTCGTGCTTTGCGGTCCTGAGGTCAAGCTGGTCGGCTCGGTGAGGATCGAGATATTTCAATTACGTTTTCATGCGAGCCGGTCAGCCGGCCGTGCTATAATTGCTGTTGGGATGTGCCGTCTCATAACTCGTGAACTCATATAAGTCTCTATATCTTTTTCTCTCTTTCTCTTTCTCTCTCTGTCATCGTCGAATTTACTCTTCTATACTCTTCTTGTATACGATTTCCTATTTATCGAAGCATCATTTTCTAAGCACTTATATTGATTTACGTGTCGAGGTTAAATAGAGAATCGACCTTTTTAACTTCATTTTTTAATTTCTTCTATTGTTCATTTCTGCTAGCCAATTTGAACTTATAATTGATTACATTCGAAGATAATTGCATGACTCGGACATACATACGTCGTCGAGTACAATCAAGAAATTGCATTAGTCAGCACTCATTGATAATGAAATAATAAAAGAGAACTAACTGGTCGATAGTCGTTATTTCATGTTATATTATTAATTGATACGTAACTCGTTGAGAAAAAGTTTCAAGGCTTGGTAAAAGGTAAGGAAAAATAAAGATTTCAAGAGAAAACCAGTAGTATATAAAGAATGTGGTCATTTGCATTTACCCAAGAGATACAAGTTGTACAAAAAGCGATTCTCGTCACTAGCTTTTAAATATATTGTCACTGTACAAGATACATATATATACGTCTGCCTTAAGTTTTTTTTTTTGAGATAATACCAGGAAGTTGTTCTCCCATGGGATACGAACTTACGGCTGTAACTTGTAGTACGTTCTCCCGCATTGTGTATCTATACTCATACAAAAGCACATAGATACATATGCGTATATTGCGGAAAGCCGTACTTAAGTTCAACACATAGAAATAGTATACGAGTTTGTATAGGATGCTCTTAAAATATAAAAAATGCCGACACAAGAATTCTGTATATTTTAAAAGCATTATATTTTTTCAGTTTGCAATGATCCGTAATTTTCAATATCGATTATTTATAAAAATTTTATTAAATAATTACGGTTTTGTTTGGACATAATATTAAATTCGAGAAAAATTTACACAATCTAAATTTATTATTACGTATATTTAATTTCTTCTACGTATACATAATTCTTTTTTATTTTCTTTTTATTATCATATACGGATCGATTTCGAGACAATCTGAATTATGAATGTATTTGTTTACCTATCGCGTATAAAAGAGACATGACTAAGCGTGAATTTATGGAATCATAACAGAAACGTGTTCGGTCATATACCTCGAGCGTAAATAATGTCGAAATATTTCAAAGAAGATTTATTGAAGTACATTCGAGGTCATTCTTTGAGACAGAGAAGCGTTTTAAATAAGAGAACAGTGTTGTGAATCGAGAGTAGAAACGAGGAAGAGAAGAAGAGCGGTGCCTTTTCGGCAGCAAAGATCGTTCTCTTTGTAACAGGTCGTAAGGTCGTGTCATCAAGAGAAATTTATTATCCTGGTAGGCGGCAACGGATCAGACCCATGTTCTAAAGCCCAAGAATATTTCGTCTCACGGTCTTTAAATCGAGCGCTCGTAACAAAGATTTAATTTTTCATTTATGACGATTAAGTTTCGCTTCGACAGTCTCATTCTTGTATATATATATATTTTTCTCTTTCGAAATTTAACTCCTGCACTTTTCTTTTATACGTTAATTAAAGTATTGAACGATTTGAGAAGAGTTTTCGGCTTTAACTTCCTTCAATAGTTATCGAACTTTTTCGACTCATTCAGATCCGGATTCGAGTTATCGTTTGATTTTTTTTTTTTTTTATAAAAAGCAATCTTCAAAGATAATCGTTTAAACGTCGTTGCTTTGACAAATTTTAAAATACATTTTGAGTTTTTAGAAATAAAAGCCGATATTGGTTCTGTTGTTGCTAATATTCCTTCGTAACCTCGTTATATGTTATAGGTAATATTGTATATATAACTTTTCTTCCAGTTTAAAGCCGAATATATCACAAGAAAGAAGTAGAAAATAGTTAAAACGTAGTTTTCGATGCAGGTGTGCGAACTTTTTCAATGGATCCATTCGAGAACGTTCGACGTAGTAGTACTTTTGTCTGTCAGGGTCCAGCACGAGGGATCTTCATAGCCTAAAGCATTTTTTCAAAAGGCAGGTGTTACGTTCTGTCTGATTAATTTTTCTGACATATCGTAGGATCCTCGCAATTTACTCAAAGTATCCGATCGTATGACAGGTGGCTGTGGCAGAAAAATCACAGACGTCTAATCGTGTTTTCCTATCCTCACCGAAGTCATTACAGTCCAGGTGATCCGCTTTCGGACTCGTTCTTTATTCTCACGAACGATCCTTGAAACGAGTTTAAACATCTTCGTGCCGTTTACTCGCAAGGTGTGCTTCTTCGTCGACGAACGTAATAACAGGTTCTCTCTTTTTACCTTCAAACGGGACTCTATAATTTTAACGAAGGAAAGGAAACAAATTTTTTAAACGATAACTTTTTCTATCCATCTCGATTCTCACACTCAACATTTGCGAAATTAGACATCTAAACACTCTGTCGGTCTTACCAAGGAAATATAAAATTACACTGGCACACAAAGAGACAAATAATGAGTAGGTCGGAATGATAAAATATACATATAAGGAGAAAATTTCGAAGGAACGTGGTAGGATCGTTGAACTCCAAGGGGGGAAAAAAGGTTTGATCGATACAGGGTAAAGTTAGGTAAACGAGTTATCAACGTTGGTGAATAAGAGGAACGTTAGGTTTGGGAGGGACGACGGAAGGAATTAACTCCTCGCAATTTCACGTGGTGGACGGTGTTCGTGCTCGAAGACGAGGGAAAGGAGAATCGAGGTGGACCGAAAGGACGCCGGGTTGCCGTGGCTTTACCCTGACCGAGCTGCTGCGCTCCGTGACGGGCCACATTCCAAGCATTCCACACGGTCACGGCCATATCTCCCATTCCTCTAGATTTCCAAGCCGGCACACCAGTGCGACTCTTCTCTCTCTCTCTCTCTTCTCTTTCTCTCTTTCTCTCTCTCTCTCTCTCTCTTCTCGTCGTATTCACATCTTCGTCGTACAAAAGGCATAAGAGGATACAAGTTCACGTACCATCGACTTTTGCGACTCCTTTCCTCCCACCATTTTCGTTCCACCTTGTATTCGATGCTTCCCATACTACGCTTCATCCCTACCATGATGATCGAGCGTGCAACAACCCTCGCCAGCCGTCTGATTCACTCGACTCCTCGAACTCCTCACCGAAAGCGACAACGTCATGCGCCATATCGAACATTCTATATTTCGTAAAACGTTTCAAAACCCTCTTCTGTATCCCTCGTGTTCGTATGGAAACATCGATAGTATCTGTATTTTTAAATGCATTGTCCTATTTCTTTCTAATACGTTCCAATGATCGATTGTACAGGAAGTAGAGAGAAATTTCGTAAATGGAAATTAATTTAAGATCGGAGATAAACCTCGTGAAATAGAAAAATAAAGATGATATATGTTTGGGTATATCAATACATTTTTTAATCGGTAAAATACAATACGCGAGTAAATTCAGTGAGCATATATTGGGATGTTATAAATGAGTACTTTACAAAAAGTGGAATCGATATATCGTAGATACGTTTAGAGGAACATTTAGAAAGATATTTAGATAAATAAAAGAAAAGAAAATTGAAACTAAATATATCACCATTGGATCTATTCTCGCGTATATACATACGTGCACACGATGAACCTGTCTACCAAACTGTAGAAAATGTCACGTTCCTATCTGGTGATCAAAGTTAAAAACGCGAAGCAATCTAGTTTATTGAGAGCTATTTTTATTTCGATGATTTTACTTGTCACACTTGCTCGGTTATTTTCTTCGAATTTCTCTCGCATGGAAAACGCTTTACAACCACGTTCGGAATCTTTTCGATTTTATCGATTTTATTCGTGGACAGTGATCTTCCCAGGGAAAATCGAGTTGGATTTCCTTAGATCCGTTCGATGATTGTGGTGCATGGAGTTGAGGATACGAGATAAAACTAGAATCTTTTCTACCGATTCCATAGAGAGAAGAAACGATGCGATGCAAAGTAGTACACTAACGAAATCGATTCGAAATGGAACGGAAGTATTTCGAAATTCAAGAAAACGAAGGAAAAAAAAAGAAAAAAAGAATTATTCATTCTTCTTAGAGAGGAAGGAGACAGAAAAATTTTTCTCTTTCTCACTTGAATTTAATCGAGGCTTCCGGGGGGAACAATTTTGATGACTTTGAAATTTTCAATTTATTCCATTCGCCGAATTCCTTCGGCGCGCGGTTCGAGATAAAAGGATCCGAGATACCCATTCTTGGATTGAAATGGAAGTCGGGCTCGCATTGTAGGGATTAAAGGATCCACGTCCGGTCCTTCCCGCGCGAGCCGTTGTAATCGAATGAAGTGCGATTCCGTCTCACAACTCCCGCCTCTCTCGGCGTGTAATACTGGAAAATTGTTTGACTATCTGCCGAGTACTTTGCTCGACGTGACGTGAAACCGATGGAAGATTGGAAGATGTGAACGCGAGTATTCGTGCTCGGTACGAGAGAAAGAGAGAACGGGATATCCAACTTTGTATGTACGTGTGTCAATATATATGAGTGTATGTGTTTAAGAGAGAGAGAGAAAGAGAGAGAGAAAGGAGACGACCAACGAGACGACCAACGGGAGACAGAAAGCGAAGTCAAGACATAAGCAGACTCTTTGATCAGCAATTAACACCGACGTCCGAGTTAGAGCCTGATTTACCGTATGCTCATCCACGAACGAAGGAGCCATTGACTTTCCCTTTGAATGAACTCTTGAATAGATCTTTGTGCTCTGCTTTGTATTAATCATACATTCGCGGTCGCTGCTTCACGTATTTTTTAAAATGACGAACGGGAGGGTGTATGCATATGTTATGTATTGTATGTGCGCGCGCGCGTGTGTGTGTACGTGTTCTGTCATAGTCAGATACATTTATTTTTTAAAGTGACAGAGCCTTTGAGCCGTCTTTTTTACATTTTCTCTAACAGACTAACAGTTATTATTATTTCCTTTATTATTTTACATTGCAATTTCATATCACAATTATTTAAAATTTATGTCAGCTTTATCGTAGAATTTTTGTTTCTTTTTACGTAAAATATATATATGAAAAATTAAATTCTTTATTCGATCAAAATCATGTAACGTATGATTCTGAATGTTCGAATTTAATATCAGTCTTCCTCAAATAGGATATTGCTCTCAAATGTAATTGAGTTTTATGAGTAGGTAAAGAGAAAATCGTTCTCATTCAAATGAACTTTTACTAGTTTTAGGAAAAAGTTTTACGATTTGTACGATTTCGAGAGATAGATAGACAAATGGACAGAGAGATAGGGAGAGAAGAGGGAAGATAACGATGCAAATTGAGTCTTTGATCAGCAATTAATACCGACGATCGAACTTAGAATTCGATCTTCCATATACTCATCGAACGAACGAACCTACTTGGGGAGCGTAACAACCGTTTCTCCTCGTATTTCGTCCCCTGGTAAACTGAAATCTCCCTCTCTCTTTTCCCTCTATTTTATCGTCCCTCGACGCCACATCCCGTACGCACAGATTTCAACAATATACCTAGTAGAATACCCAGACGAACGTGTTTCAGTCACGCCTTCGATCGAGTTTCGATATCGATTGGAAAGTTTCGGATAACACACGCAATTGCCAACTTTCGAGAATATCGTTCGATACATCTAACCGATAACGAGTTAACGTTTATAATCTCGTCGATAATCTCGTCGATATTTCTCACTCATTTCTTTTTTTATTTCTCTCTTTTTCTTTCTTTAATCAGAATGGTTAACATATATTTACTTTCATTATTCAGAAATTATAAATATTATATTTTATATTCTTTTTCAATTTCTTCCGGTTGAAGTTCTCCGTTTAATATCAAGAAGCCACACGTACACACGGCGATACATGACACTTTCTTCGATTAGAACCTTCTCCAAGAAAATTCGAAGAATTCAATGGACTGACTAGCGAGGTCATCCAATCGAGTTCTAATGCTCAAGATGGCGGTATCTTACGTAACGGTGTCTTCCTTTGGAATTTGTCGTTTTAACCTTTCTCGTTTATCTTTTTCTCATTCTTTCTTATCAGAAATTAATAAATTGTATGTCGAGGCTTAAGAAACGATGTTTTCGAAACGATCGGTTAAAGAAAATTCTCTTATTTTTCATGTTAGTTCGACGTTAAGTTCATAAAAATTTGTGACGACTCATTTACACCCTTTGTACTTAAAGCATAAACGTTTTGGAGTTGATTCAAGCACGATTACGAGAGCAGAGCTTCATAGAATTTTATTGTTCACCTGAGAAGAGCAAGTGTGTACTCTGTAAGATAGAGGTTCCTCGTAGTGGTTCACTACGATGTACAGGATAATGAGTTCACCTCTGTGACTCGTGTAGCTTACAGGCCTCCTGGCCCCTAAGCCTTGCAGTCAACTTCGAGAACAATAGGCTGCGACCGAAACACAAACTGCACTTTCATTAGGGAGTCATTAGTACTCATAACTAATGAAATTAAGTTCCTCTCTTAAGTTTCTCCCTTTCTCTTATGTGCCAACGTGTACGAAAAAGTGCATACTCATGTTCGTGCAGACGTTATTTACTTATCATTATCGTCAATAATTGTGATTAAGGTAATACATTTGTTATCTGACCTTGCTAGATTCTTTGTTATTAAGTAGATTCGTTCTAAGAGAAATAGTCGATTTTTATCGATCTACTTTGACATCCTTTCAAAATAATAAATATTTTTATACGATTCACAGAAACGAATGTGAAAAAGTAGATATCTTCGGTAAAGACAAGAAAAAAGCTTACCGAATTCCCATATAATCGTGCAAAGCTGGCATTTGTCTTTCGAGATTATCGTTTCGTTCTGTTATCGCATCAAGTATTAATAGCGAACACGAAGCAGAGATACCCAAGTTTATTGGTAGTTAATGCCTTAAGTAATTTATCGATAGGAAAGGTTATATAAAGAGATGTGATGCCTGTGGAGGCTCTTCCTGTGAAACCTGCTACCACTTTAGTTGAGTCAGACTTTCATAAATAATCGACATTCACCATGAGTTTGATAACACTTTTCCGATAAACCGTTTAATATTTTCTTACATCTTTACGATATCCTGAATTTTCGTATGTTTACAATATCTCTTCGATGAGAAATATATAGAAAATTTGTTTTCCGATATATTCCGAATGTATTTTCAAATTGTAAGATTAAGAAGTCCATAAAAAAAATGTTAGACATTCGAAGTTATTAAATTATTTCAAAATCATGATAACTCGTTTGTGTAATATAATCATGATAAAATACTCTTTTTTCGTTCTCATTCGAATCATTCAAGTCATTGCTGTTATCATGATAATTTATAAAAGTTCTTTGAACCGACGGGAGAATAGGTCGCGTTAATCCATCTGTTCTGTGTGCAACGTGATGGTTTCTATATCATACTAGTGCATTCTATCCGATAAGGTATTAATGAGAACGTCGAATGATAGTAATTAACTGATCGTTACCATGGCACGCGCACGGCAATACATTTAATTATCTATCGAAAGTTATAATCTCTTCTTGTTGAAGCTACTGTGGAAAATTAGCGTTAAGTGATTCAAAGGATCATTAAATCGTGATTTACATTCGCCTCTTTGCTATTAAATCGGATATCGATGTATGTGTTTAGAAACAATTGATCGAACAAACATTAAAGTTGTTTGCCTAATAGAATAGATGGATAACTTGTTGAATCCTAAACATGTATAGAGAAACTCCAATTTAATGAGCAACGAGATACAACAATGAAATGAAAACAATTAAAATAAAAGAAAATTAAGTTTGATAGGATATTATATGATAAAAATAAGTGACGGATTACATTATCGGTGTATCTTAATTATTTCAATGAAAATGAGTCACGGTCTTTTTAAGCTTTGGAATGGAAGCTACAAACCACGCGATGCTTTTTGAGAAAGAGAGAGAAAGAGGGAGAGAGAGAGAAAGAGAAAAGGGAGAAAGAAAAGAGGAAAGGCACGCGAGCACGGGTGGTGCGAGTAATTGTCATCGTGAGCGCGGAGAAAAAGCGTGAGGCAAAAGCGGAAGTGTGCTCGAGTAAAGTGGATAAGCGTTATGGCAGAACACACGCGTGGCGGCAGGCACGTTACCACATACATACACATATACACATGGCAATAGACACACATATACGTAGAAAAAGAGAGTACACGCAACGGGTATGCCGAATAGTCGCGTCGCACCGTCGCGAAACAAGCACGCCTGCTGTTTCCAACTTGACGCTCCGTAAAAGCTTCGTAGACGACGCCGACGGTGCGACGAGACTTAATAAGTTTTGTCGCATCCGTAAAATGACTTTGCAAATGCGTCAATGGTGACCGCATGTAGGAGAGAAAAAGAAGACAGACAGTAGGGAAGAAACATTTGGAATAATTTTTTCTTCTCCCTTTTCGTTCCTTTCAATTTTACGGAGTACATACTCGTATGTACGTACGTATGTTGCCTTTAATAATTCGACTTGTGTATCTATTAGTCTAAGACCGGTCCAAGTTGTTGAAAATCCTTCGTTAAGCTAACTTAGACGGCAAAGTTTTGACGTCTAAGAATCTTCAAGATGGAAATTCGAGGAGCAAACTTGTAAGGGTATATATATTGAGTTTGAAAGGGTATACATGTATATGTTTGTACTCTATATATATATATATATATATATATATATATATATATATATATGTATATCGAGGACCCCCAAAGTCACTCGACACGGTCATTAAAGAACATGTTTCTCATTAAGAATGGGAATTGAGACATAAAAAAGTTTGACCGAAGGAAGTTAAGTTCCTGTACGAGTATTAAGAGAGGTACAAATCGAAATTCTATCGTATCGAATATAACCACTGAGAACTCGAAACGAAGATCGTTCTCTCATTAAGAATCATCGAGAATTGGTAAGATAATACCGGAAAGTCTGGCCACAGGAAATGACGAGAATAGACGATGAAACGAGAGGATGAGAGCGCACAAATCCGAGACGCGGCGAAAGCGCGTTCGTCACGGTGTAATTTAAGGAGCTTCGACGCCCTTCCCTGTGCATACGTATATTTATATACGTGCATACAATACATATGGACTCGATAGTTCCGCTCGTACTAACCTTCGTTCGCGAAACGATGTAAAAGTACATCGAGAAGAGAGGAAGCAGAAGTCGCGTGACGTCGAGTGGGATCGTTCTTTCTTCTTTATTCTTTATTTACCGACTCTAATGGCTTCTGGCAGGAGGACAAGAACGAGGGTCCTCTTGCTAGGAGAAGAGTATCGTCCTGACGGACGGTGTCAATTATATTCCCATAGATTCCTCGTACTTGGTCGAGAAGGTCTTGCCAAAGAAGGTCAACGTCGGAAAACTAGGTATAAAGATGTTCTTTCTTTCTTTCTTTCTTTCTCTCTTTTTTTTTTTTTTCTATGGAATCACTTTAAACCTGAAATTCACGATCATTGAGAAGGCATTATTCGGCAGAACGTCGAAGAACGTATTATCGAGCAGAAACGTAGCCAGGTGTAACTCGTACGCCTTGGTTGTCGTTGTCGACAGAGTCGAGAGTTCATATTGTACCGGGGTATACTATGCGGTGCCTCGAGAATAATGGCGTCGCCCTTTGTACGCGATGCTCTATTGATGTCGAAGGGAATTCCTTAACGTACGCGATCTGGAAGGTACCCCGTCTGTCTCTCTTTCCACATTTTATACTCCCCTCTTTTTCTCTCTTTCTCTTGGCTTTTTTTCCCGAGGACGAGAAGAAGCGTCTTTTCGGTACGAATCGACCTCGGGAAGAGGAAAATGAACTCACGTTCGTACGTGCTATTGTCGAGTCCCCAAGGGTACGTAAAGTTCCTAGGGATTTTTTGAGGTTTAGAGTCGCAAGGAACCGAGTGAGATCCAAATTTAAGGAGGAAGGGAGGAACTCCCGTCGAGGTGCCATGATAAAATTTAGAGTGTGTATTGTGAGGAGGCATGCACATAGAGTTCTCTCTTTCTTTCCCCCCACCCTCCCTTCCTCTCTCTCTGTCTCTCTCTTTCTTTCTCTCGTTAAATGTCTGCGGCTTTTCTCTCGTACAGACAGATGCCGCTAGGCGAGGGCGTTCGGAATGTTGTCTCGCTGGATTTTAGGAATTGTACGGGCACCGTCGAGCGCGGTACCACCTTTCGTTTCGAACGAACGAATCTTTTCAGGGCCGCTAGGGTACCCTTTTCAAAGACAACCTTGAAGGACTTTATTGAAGCGGCGTTAAGTTATTTATGCGTTGGACTGAAACGAATGCATTATCCTTCTTGATCCACACATAAGAGCACAATCCTACGTTGTTTAGTTTTTTCCCGTTTCTTCGACATAGTGCCACCTGAATTACGCGATCTCGCTTATCGTTTTTGGATTATCGATATAGAAGCCTTCAGCCTGACATTAAGAATACGATCGAAGAACTTCAATCCGCTTGATCGAGGATAAACATTTGTTTAGCTTAAATGTCAACAATATTCTTCCAATAGTCATTATTTGTATTGCGCAAATCGTATTTGTAAGATAAGTGAGTCTTATTTGTCACGTCAATTCAATGAAATTTCTTGCCTTTTCTTTATACTTTGCGAGGAGAACGTCCAGGTATACCTTCACCGCGATATTTCTTCCTTTTTTTTTCTTTTTTATTTATTTTTTTTTTTTCATAGACGGTTGGGCAACTTGAAAATCGAACGTTTCTCTTGATAAGGGCATCGCAATTATGGGCGTGAATGAAAATGCAAGGAGTTCCTTTCTTTAATCGCTCTTGTTTGATCTTAGAGTAAAGTAATGACCCGTCGGAGACCTACTAACATTTCGTCGTATCATCGTTATTGTGTAAGTCTAGGATGAGATCGGAATTAGAAGAATCTCATCGTTGCATTCTGCATAAGCAAAAGGGTACTCACTCGTAACGTGTATTCCTTTTCTTTGTTGTATTTCTTTAGATCAAGTAAATTAGGTTTACGTGTATATTGAAAATTCGATATCTACTATCGTTGCACATAATTTCTCTCTCTCTCTCTCTCTCTCTCTCTTTCTCTTTATTTTTTTTCTATTTTTTTTCCAATAAATTTATTGCCATCGAAATAACAGGAGAGCTAGTTTTAAAGCAATTTAATTATGCTAATTTGTTGAAACTTTCTGTACTTTCCAACAGTGTCTCGATCGTTCTGGCTTTATCGTCGGTCAAATCGTACGATCTGCGATTGTTGATAAACCGACGAATTAAAACTCGCAATGACTTTCTACGAATGGTGGACAATTAAAAGCGAGGAGATAAGGAAAACTGCAGAAAATTATGTTTCTACTTGATTCTCCGAGTAATACTATAAAACTATGAATAAAAGGAGACAGAGAAGAGAGAGAGAGAGAGAGAGAGAGAGAGAGAGAGAGAGAGAGAGAGAGAGAGAGAGAGGGAAAGGAGAGAGATAAAGAGAAAAGATATAAATAGATAGATACTATATTCGGTGGTAAGTCCCTTTTCGTCGAGACTCTCTTCTCTCAAACGATACTCTTTAAACTCTTTACTGCTGTCTTTTCCACCTAACGTGCTTTTTGAGTAAGGTCGTGTTTCAAGTGTCGACGATTAACGTTCTCCGTTTTCTCGGCTAACCTTTTAATCTTTCTACGACGAGTGGGTTTATCTAAATTATACTCAGTGTGTGGGAACATCAAAAGAGAAGAAGAAGAAGAAGAAGAAGAAGAAGAAAAAGAATAAGAAGAAGGAGGTATTGGCAACGCGAGTGTTACGAGAATAAATGTGTCCTATAGTTAACGCTTTGTGTCAACTAGGTAGCACGTATAATTTCATAGAGCTCTTCGAAAGGAAAATCGAACAAGTTTCAATAACGTTTACGGAGTTTCGTTGGATTCAACGTGACGACTCTCACTCGAATAAAAATCCTGTGTTATTTCGCTTTCTCTTCTAAAGTGTTCACTCTGGATCGAGTTTTCGATAGAGGATCGAGTGTTTTCTTTCAGCGATAAAGCGATAATTGAATATAATCTTTGTACGATACAGCAGTCAAAGAAAGCAAGGAATTTTATCTACAGGATGTTTCAACGATTACGACTTCCTTGATCGTGATAATACATCTATAAAAGTGTGTACAGTAGAATCTCGGTTATGAGAACAAGTTGTTCGATCATTTGGACAATATCTCTGAGAGAAGATAAACGTGAGAGATTTATGTAGAAGGAGTAAACTTTTATATCACGAACATTAGTGTACAGAGTGATTCTAAAAAGATTGTAAATATATATTCCTGAGTATATATCACGTACAAATTTTTAAGATTTTTGATAATAATTATCTTAAACATATTACGCTTTCTAAATTTCAGATATGAATACCATAAATATCTGTTTGGAAATATACCCCGTACGTTCAAATAATCAAGTTACTACTTATTTCTTGTTATGCTTGAAATATTTGAAATATCACGGAATTTTATGGTAACTTTTCTCTTTGATACTTAATTACGAAACAACGTACGTAAAAACTTTTCGGGGATCGTGTTACGCAGTTAATGAATTTCTTTTTCAATTTCCGAGTGTTTAGAACGTGACAGCGAAGGACTAGTCGAATGATACGGTAAAAGATCATAAAAGAGACAGGCCGTTGTTAAAATAGCAGCACCATGGAGGCAGTCTATCGGTAAAGGGGCAAGAAGAAGCAACGAGCCATCTCCCATGGCACGAGTAGCTATACGGGCCTGAGGAATGCGCTCGTCCGATCCCACGGCTTATCCCCCCCTATTCTTTATCTCTCTTACTCTCTTCTCAGATCGTAGTATTACTAAGGTTAGTCTCTACTCTACTGCGTGCATTCGAACGATCGAAGTGAGTACTGCGATCGTTACGAATTACTCAATACCATTTTTATCTATTTCATCGAAAATAAGTCGTTTCTAAGATACATCTCAAGTCGATCTTTGAAACTTAGATAATCCATCAGATTCGAAGGAATAGAATTTTTATCCGAAAAATATGTGACCTTTGCAATTGGTCAATCTTCCTTGATAGAACAAAATCTCAATTGGAATGAATTCATTGTAGTTTTCTTTTCTTCTTCTTTTCTTTGTTTTCTTTAATTTACTTTCTCGTCGACCGAATACATTTATTTCTGTATTGATAATAATATTCACTGCAAATTATTATACGTGTTTATGGACATGCACATATATTTTTGGTCTGGTCTTTTAAAATATTCTCATCTTACGGTATAAGTTTAACGGTTAAAATACGACGCGTATAGTCATTGCCAAGTAATAACGATTACGCTTATTTTCCGACGACAGAAAGGAGAGCCATTTTCAATGGACGGACTCCTTACCTGCAGCATCGACACACTCGAGGTCATATTGCGGTACCGAGAGCTAATCGCGATTCGCTAATACCGTGAGAGGTACATACTGTGCTCGGTGATTTGCAGGTCGTCGTCGTAGTGGTCTTCGGCTTTGGATTAGCGGTTAGAGTTCGTTCGGAGGCAAGTAGATCGAAGATAAAACAGTCGATGCTATGAACGGCACTTCGGGATCCTTTTTAATGACGCAACTCTCTCTCGCATGCTCGCGTGAAAGTTAACTTGTATCGTTTGCCTTGCTACCTACATATATACACACTGTTTAAACATACTTCTTGTTTCTTTTTCTCTTTCCAGAAGAAGAAGAAGAAGAAGAAGAAGAAGAAGAAGAAGAAGAAGAAGAAGATTCGGCCATTCGAGTAGCACTTTTTTTTATTCTCACCCGCTAACGGTTCTCTTGTTCTCCAATAAGAAGAAAGGAAGATAGCATCGTGTTCGCTTACGTGCCTTAATCGTATTTCAAGTGGGCGTTTTAGACCTCGACATCGTTTAGATATTTTAGACAGCTAAATAAGTCAACGTGAAAGTTCGCAAAGCTGCGACGACGGCTATAACGATATTCGATATTATCATAGATATATATACACGAGCATATGTACGGTTACGTAAACGTTAGAAAGCAACGATTCAATTTTCCATCGTACGTAGTTTTAATCATATCGAGATTCTAGATAATCTTTCGCGTGGCTAATCTATTTGTTATAATCGGTCACGATTTTCTTCGACTTCCTAGTTGTACCTTTGTCGAGATCGTACGCTTCGAAAGTTGCGAAGTTGTGATCTCACATTTTTTCCGGACGATCTTATCGTAAATTTGTATATTCTTACAACGTGGATCGTTATTTCTTGTCATCGTAAAAAATTATTTCATCGGTGCTGTCGTAAAAATCACAAATTTCTTTGGCACGAACGAACTGTAACTCTCCGATTACCGTTACTTCTCTTCGATCCTGATTAATTATTGGTAATCGTTTATAGATCCTAAATAAATCGAACTTACTTTGAGTTTTTGCGTATGACCGCATCGACAGCAACAATAGGACATGTAATCTGGTAGCGCTGGCATAAACTTAAGTTGTTCCTGTTGTTGCTGCGAGTACTCGTCAACGAGTTTGCGATAATGTACCCTGAAGATGGGCCGTGTTGCGTTTTGCGAGCCCTTTCCAAGGCGTCCCATAATCGCGGAGAATGCGGCCAGGATTTTACGTCCGCGTGCGAACCTCCTCATGCCACGACGACCGTTGCACCGCTTCGTCTTCGAACTCGAGACTCGTACTCGCAGCCCTTTCTCCTCCGATCCTTTGCGATCCTTTCGACGATACCGCCGACCTCCTCGTCGATTCCACACCGACGCTATCGTTTCTTTTTCATTAACGATGTAATGAAAATTACGTCTTTTTTCTTATCTTTTTTTGTTTCTTCTTTTCTTTTTTTTCGTAGCACCACCGTAAATTAATTCGCCTTAACAGTTACGATATTTCCTCTTTATACGTTGCTTCAATACGTACTAAATAAGAAAAAAAGAACACCAGAAAAATCGCTTTTATACGCTCACAAAATTCTTTTACGAATTCCTAATCGATTAGTTCGTGCGAAGCTAGTTTACACACGTTTCACGGCACACCTTAAGGCACTTTCTAAATCGTGTTACATAGCGAGCACCACCAACGGGATGGTAGTAGCATCTACCAGCACTTAGCACCGACGAGGCACACTTTCCACTTTAATTGTCGCGGCGCCTTCAACTCTGAGATATAGTTGAGCTTCCGAGCAGAGAATTCGTCTGTAATTCTCGAAGGCCTCGAATACGATTCGTCGTCCTCGTTGTCGTCTTCTTGTTCTTCTTTCTTGGAATTCGAACTTTATCGAAGTTTTGAAATGTCTCTTGAAAATTGACTTCTTCGAACCGAAATATATATAATATATATATATATATATATATATATATATATATATACCTATATATTTCAATCACTCTTTCTTCACTAGTTTCTTCTGGAAAGAGGTCAAATACGTTTAACAGATCCAAAAACTTTCGGGTTTCTGCTAGTTTTCTTTTATCCCCGAGAATTAGAGAAAGATTCAAAAATAGTTTTCTTCGAAGTCCGAAATCTTCGAGAGAATTTGTTTTATTTTTTATTTTTTCAAGGTTTCTCAAACGGAGCGCAGTTCGTTCCTATTTTCTTCCATGATATTACTATTATCGCTGGCAGGTGACGATCCTAATCGGTGATCGGCAAAAGACCGGTCCGTAAGAATGATTGATAGAGAGAAAGAGAGAAGGAGAGAAAGAAAGAGACAGAGAGAGAGAGAGAGAAAAAGAAAGAAAGGAAGAAAGAAAGAAAGAAAGAAAGAAAGAAAGAAAGAAAGAAAGAAAGAAAGAAAGAAAGAAAGAAAGAGATAGAAGGAAGGATCAAAGGAGATACACTCGGTGGCTCACGTAGAAGAATATACTAGGTGTCGCTCTGCATGCCGATCCGCGGAAACCGGTTAACGAGTTCCACTCGCGAGTTCCAGCCTCCGTTGGCTCGCCTTTCGACTGTCAACTCGGCCGGATCCACCGCTTCTGGCTCCTGCTCTTGCTCGAGAGCACTCTATCTCTCTTTCTCTCTTTCTCCGTCTGAAAGAGAGTGAGAGAGAGAGAGAACGAGAGAGAGAGAGATAGAGAGAGAGAGAGAGAGAGAGAGAATGAGAGAGAGAAAGAGAAAGAGAGATCTCCTTTTTCTCTTTTTCCCCCACTCGCACGTTTTTCCCGTCGCAGGATGCAGAAGGAGAAGGCGCGTTTTTCCGTTCGAGTTGATTCACCTTCCTCTTCGCTTTAAGGCCTTCTCGCTACGGGCAGATGTAGGGGAGCGGTATCGCGATCCTCGAGGCTCCGCCGTCCTTTTCTCGCGAATATACGCGTCATACTTTCTTCGCGATCTAAAGGAATATTCCTCGTCCTTAAAACTCGCACACATGTGTTTTTCATCTGTATTAAGTAGATAATATCGTTTAAACGCCGTCCTCTTTCAGCCACGTATGTTCTTACGTTTCTTCAAGAATTTTACGATTCTTCCTCGTTGTAACTTGGGTCGATGGTTGATAGTTTCAAGAACACTTATCGAACTCGCACATTGTAAGTAGATACGTATAATAAATAGGCTGATCAAACTTCGGGCACTATTAATTGAATATCCCGGCATCGAAGTCACCGAAGTCAAGTTCTTAGAGCACCTTTTTTCACGACAGCTATCTTTGAAATACGCCGAGAGGATAGAAGGAGAAAGAGAGAGAGAAAGAGAAAGAGAAAGAGAGAAAGAGAGAGAAGAGGATAGAAAGAGAGAAAGAAGAGAGAGAGAGAGAGAGAGAGAGAGAGAGGGAAATCGGCTTTCTAGCCGGTCGTAGCGGCTACAGCGATACCTTCTCGGTACGTGAAGAGAGAGAGAACTGAAGTCTCGAAAGAGGAGGCAAGCAGGCAAGCAAGCAGGCAAGTAAGCAGGCAAGCAAGCAGGCAGCCAGGCAGGCAGGCAAGCGAGCGAGCGAGCAAGCAGCAGGCAGCAGGCAGGCAGGCAGGCAGGCAGGCAGGTAGGCAGGCAGGCATCGAGGAAGGAACCAGCCAGCCCACACGGTGTTCACGTCTTCTCCCCTCATCCTTCTCCTCTTTCTCCCCACTCCTCCCCCACCAAGGCGCGAAACCGAGCGGACCGACCGACCGACCGACCTCTTCTCTCTCCGACCGCTTTCTTGCTCCAACTGCGGCATTGAACACGTTCAACGGCAGCTGGCGAATACCCGACGTCTTCCGTCCTTCTTACTCTTTTGCTAGATCCTCTGTTTCTCTCTCTCTCTCTCTCTCTTTCTCTCTCTTATACTCTTGCTCGCGAAGAGAAGCATCGCGCCGATCGCATGAGTTTGCGATTCGCGTTCTTTGACCTCCCTCCGGCATGAACTACCCTTTGGCGCTACGTACCTCAACGTAGAGACGTCGTCGAGAAGAAAACGACTTTGCCTTTCCAAATGATTCCAGTATTTCCGGGGAAATTTGCCTTTCTGCGATATCGTCTATCACGGATAATATTACGAAAGAATTTGTTGTTAATTACTTTTCTTTTATTGAATTGATTAGGTATTATATAAATTAAGTTTGATATATTCTCTGATTATTTAGAAGTATGTTTTAATTTTGTCTTTACGCGGAAACTATATTTTAAACGACAATGTTAAACACTACAGAATGGAATCAGTAAAAACGTGAGACAACACCTGGGAAAAGAAAGTCAAGTGAATGGAAAGAGAGAGTATCATTCTCTACTATCATCGTACTGTTAAAAATTAGTTTCGAGTTCATTGCTCGAGTTAGTCTAAGCACTCATCCGTATCTCGCTGATAGGCTGTAGAGTCAAGGGTCTTTTTTATATGGTAAGAAAGCTAATTCCCTCGAGGCTTTATCACGAAGTTTCTTACACCGATATTTATGACTTTAACGATCTTCCTCTATCGGTAATATTTATTTTTCGGTATAATTACTAAACGTTTCCTTTTCTGAGAAAGTATAATACTTTAAAGAATAATAAAAGCGACATGGTTATTCTTAGGTAAACGTGTTCGAATACGTTGATTACGGTTAAAATAATGATCCAAGTAACGTTATAATCGTTAATTCGATGATACAAGCTTTCAGATTCGAACTCTAACGTGGTAAAAGCTTACCAGTAAGTAATATGAGATCTCCAAAGAAGATACTCCCTTTATTGACCTGATTTCCTTCGAGGCGATCTTCGCCAAGACGGAAGTTCTATTCTCTGCTCGGGTGGATCCTGCACCGTTCCTAAATTCAATTAGGACGGTAATTCAGTGACGAGGGCATTTTCCTTGCTACGGAACAACCGTATATATGATTGAAAAAACAACGTCAGCTGATATTCTCTCTGGAGGTTTTTGTTTTTCTAATAAAATTTATTTCGTTCGAGTCGATCGTCGTTTCGTTTTAACAGATTGAAAATTTCATTGGATATTAGTACCAAATTGATTTTGTTATTATCGATGAATATATTATCGGTTCTTTTATTCTTTTAACACTTTTTGTTAAATGAATCTCAAAAAGGCAATTTAATCCTTCGCCTCGTTGAAAATACCCTTTTTCCGCTTGGATAAATTTTTATTATTATTATTGAACGTTATTGTAGTTATATATAGTAATATATAGGTATGTATATGTACGTATATGCCTAGGTGTATGAGATTAAATTTGACAGGGTCTCGAAACACGCGAAATATAAATTACTAAATTTTCTCTACCATCATACCGTTTAATCGTCGATATCACAGTGATACTTTTAGCGAATAATAAATTATAAATTGTTGCAGTTTGTTCAGGTGCGCGCTAATAAATCGCCCTGCTTTTTTTTCTTCTTTTAGAACGAATTCAAAGAGAAGAGGATTTAAAGATAAGGACATCTTGTGCAATCGGTTATGCAGATAGTGCTTTATGATTCAAGGAAGCTCTTTCAAGTTTCTCGCAAGAAATTATGACGAAATTCTGATGGCCATTTCGCCTTATTACAAAGAACGAAAATTATTGTCCGCCACTTTTGGATGAATATGTTAAGGAAACTTTTGCTCCGCGTACATTTGCATACCATCACGGACTCGACGCGTATCACAGTTTGATATATTTTTTAATAAACTTCGGAGGATCTTAAAAAGTGGGCAATAATTTTTTATTTATTGCGATATTATCATAATGAATTTCAGAACAGCATCGATTATTACGTTTTGATGATGAAAAGTGTACGTAAGATGAATGGTACCGAACGGCATATTTTTGAAAATGAGATTTTTATTTGATGATAAAACGTTCGGTGCAAGTAATGATGAAATGAATGAATTTATATTTTGAAAACAATTACAATATCTTGAAGAAGACACGTACGAACTTTCATCGGTTTTCGAATTATCCTTAATAGTTCGTGTGTCTGGAGCAATTTACTATTTTTCACGCAACGTATAAGTATCTTCGAATTATAGAAAATTGTATTAAATTAGTAAGAAAAAGGAGGAAAGGGATGGATTTCAAGCTGGCTGGATTTGAAATAGTTTTACCACGAGTTTAGCAATTTTATCGGTGATAAAAATAAAAGATATTCGCGAGTTCTTCTTGGCATTCTTAGAACGCGTACAGTGTTAAA
Source organism: Vespula vulgaris (assembly GCF_905475345.1). NCBI lineage: Eukaryota > Metazoa > Arthropoda > Insecta > Hymenoptera > Vespidae > Vespula > Vespula vulgaris. The sequence goes on from NC_066587.1 coordinate 14,941,683, forward strand.
GCCGAGTCCTCAAGCGAAATTCCTGTCATAAATGACAAGATCCTCGCACGGCAACGACGGATCTCTGTTTCTCTTCTAGCGAGTTCGAGACTCGTTTGCGAATGTGTTGTTTTTTGTCGTTCTCATCCTTATCGTCGTTGTCGTCGTTGCCGCTGCAAGAAAACTTTAACCAACGTGAAGTAATAAAAGTTTAGAAAAAACATCGTGATTCTGCATGCCTTAAATAGTCACACGCCTTCGTCATGGGCTTTTACTCTTTTCATCTTTTGACGTTTCGAAGAATCGTTTCGATCGAGCACGATCCTTACGATATTTCGTAGATCTTTGTTCTCTTTCTTTCTTCCTTATTTTTTTCTGACGTACGTACGTAGATATAGGTGTAGAACGGAGAAGGAGGGTGAGTCAAGATCTTACCGGATAAAAAAGAAAATGAGGCTAGCTCGTGGAAAGAAAGAGGAGCAACGTACCTACGTAGGTTTCTTCTTCGATTAGTCTACACTATTATCTGTGCGGGAATGCCAAGGCCGACTTCATTCCGGGCCAGCGATGATCGCCATTGATGCACCGGGTGCATGTACCTACTCTACTAGCAGCGAATGCACCTTTAATCGTTTCTATTCGTTAACTCGTTTCAATTCGAACTTCATTATGCGATTAACAAGAAAATTATACAAATTAAATCGTTGAAAGAATTACATCGTAAAATAGTCCGGTGAAAGTAACTTTTAATTTCCTTTTTTCTCTTTTTTTTGTTTGTTCGTTTGTTTTAAACAATCAACTTGATATTTTTTCTCCTTCGATAAAAATTATTAAAAGCTTTTAAATATACATTCATAGAGACTCTGTCGTTCTTATTAAAGAAACTTTCTCCTGACATTTGGTAGCTTGATGACTTCCTTATCCGCGAGAAAACGTATCCGATCTCCGAGTCGACGTGTTCACGAGTTAGATGCATCACGATGGAATTCTGAGATTTCTCTTCACGTTGCATAGCTTCACGACTCGGACTACTATCATCGAATATTAATCGAGTCCTTTTCTTGGAGTTTATAAATACGTGCATCGTAAAAGTCTTTTTCTTTTCTTTTCGACATACGGACATCTGGACTTTAGCGTTTCCAGATGTGTAACCGTAGAAAATCTTATGTTAGACGCGTAACGTTAGAACGTCTTTATACGAGTCGTTTATTTTATCTTTTTTACTTTAATGATCGATTTATTATCGTTCACTACGTCATACTGTTGAGATTCTTCAGAAAAATGAACCGTTATCATTTCGTCATGATAGAAATTAACTCGACAAAAGCTTTAAAATTATAACGAGAGAAAAGGAATGATTATTAGGAAAAAATAATTTTTTTTTAACAAGCATACTATTTCTTTGAATCGAACGCAAACTTATCGTCATCATCTTATACGTCATTTATTTATCTCGTCGATCTTTCAACTAATTATCTTTTTTTTTCTCATTATGATATCATACATACATCCATAGATACATACATACATACATACATACATACATACATACATACATACATACATACATACATACATACATAAATGTTCTAAATCAAATTTATCGTTTAAGCATGAATATCCATAATGTAATTTGCAAGTTGTCGTTTCGGAAGAATAATCATTTATCTCGAAATTGCAGTACGTTCGCATTGACCATTCTTATTTATGATCTTGTCAGAGCGAATATAACGGAATCGTTTTCACGTTCAAGAAGTAAATGTCTGTAGCTATATTTCCAGATGCGATGTAGAAAAGGAAAAGGAAAAATATAGGATGAAATAGAGGAAAAGAGAAAGATACGATGGAGACGAAAAAGTGAACATCATTCAGATCTCAAGAGGAAAAATTACGTGGAGTCGACATCGAGTGTAGCTTTAACGACTTGGAAACGGTTAGAGTGATGTCATTGATGTTAGAGTCGAGTTAAATTACGTTGAAATTATGTTAATTAAAATATCCTCAAAACTCATTTGAGTTTGTCGGTAGAAATATTGAGCTTTTAGTCAAAAAAAGAAGTATTGGTTTATGATTCCTTGATATTGATATATTTATGGTAGACTTCGTGTATTTTTTTTTAAATAAAAAGAACAGAAAGAAAAAGAAAGAGAAAGGAAGTTACGAAGAATCAGTCACTACTCTAATATAACTTCTAATAAAACTTCATTGTCTCTCATCTGTTCGTTTCCAAACAAACAATCGTTTCATTTACTCGGACACACAGTCCTAAATTCGACTAGCCATTCTTTTATTTTTATATTTTGAACAAAATTCTACAATTTGGTTTGGTGTTTCGTTCTTCGACTTCGTTTCAAACTACAATACGTTCTTTTCGATCTCGAGTCATTATTCGGTGAGTCTCGTAGACATTGAACTTCGATTTCTTCTCTCGTTCTTTCTTTTTTTTTCTTCTCTTCTCTCGTTTCGTGCCGTTTGAAACGATAAAAAGAACGAAAAAAAAAGAAAATGTGAGAGGAAGAGCAAGGAGTCGGAGATGAAGGAGATTACGAGAAAAAGAAGAAGACGGAGACGAACGGAAGGAATTCGAGATATTTTCTTGTCGTCCCGAAACGACAACGTGGACCATTGAACCTTTTATTTACTCGGCAGGCTTCGAGAAGACTCTTCACCGAGACGTGAAGTGGATCGTCTACATCGCCGATTGCTCGAGACCCATTTCACGAGTAATCGTATGGAACGTTATATACGCAATGGTGCTTCTATGAAGATGCGCGATTCTTCGACGTCTATGAATTCCTTGTCTCTCGAAAATGCCAACGTGCATCGCTTATGATTCGCTTATGAAGGGAATAGAGGAAGGACATGAAAAAATCGAGAACGCGTTGATTTCTTCTTCGAGTATTTCCTGAATTGAATTCAACATAAAAGTTCCCCATTGTCCGATAAAACATACATCGTACGTTTATTTAAATAATTATTCATCAAGTATTTATTATTTATCGTTAATCCGTTTGATCGAAACGAATCGAATTATCGATCGGAAATATTTACATTTATTGTATGTATCTCGTCATTATCGAGTATCAAGAGTATCAAAGAAATATTCTCTTGCGTAGTTGAAGGAAGGAATTAGTCGAAGAAATTAGTGAGTTCGTAGGATACCTAAGAGACAAGACGTTTGAGAGAATCCAATGTTAAGTTCCGATTAGAGAGTCCACCTTCTTCTCGTTCTTCATCCCGTTCCACCTACACATTCGAGAAAGAGATGCCGTTTGAAGAGTCTCTGGAGTAACGGCGTTCCTAATTCACCGGAAGATATTTAAACTTTAATCCGCGGAGTGCCATTAGAATTGACTGCACGGCAAGTGGAGGCCGAGCGTAAAGTTCCAAGTGCAAAGTCTACTATCCTCGGGTCTTCGAAAGATTTCATAGTCTGTTTTCTTCTCTCTATCCTTCTTTTTCTTACATATACACACAAACATGTACACACACACACACACACCCAGACAATTTCTTCTGTTTCTACAGCTCGTCACCTCGGCATGTTATCTCCAAGAAGAATTCCGCCGTTGTCCTTTTCAATGCCAGCGGCCTTTCGAAACTGCAGTATCTTTCTAGACAACAGGAAGAGGCTTTTAGATCATCGTGCTTTTCCAAGAAGTAGAAGGAGAAGAGTAGGAAAGTGAAGGTAGGGGTGGAAGGGTAGTAGGAGGGAGTTCGAAGATTGGGAGGAGAAGGTATAGGAAGGTCTTGAAAAGCTCCGGAACCTTGATAGAACGTAGGCCTTCGCGCGTGTTTTGTGTCTTCTTGCGCTTTTTGCGAAGTTCGTTGTCTCAAACTTTCGACATTCTCTCTTTCTTGTCTCGACGATCCAACGAGTTCCTCCAACGTTTTCTTTCTTTCGAAGGTATTACCTAAGAGGAAAGAAAACTTTCGAGACCGATCTTAATTCGATCATTCGTTCCTTTTATCATTTCGCACTTATACAATATGTTCATTGTCGTTCAATTTCTAATGTTGTCAAACTTTAAGCATAAACCTTATTTGATCTAACAAGTATTTTGGGAATTATTAAAACTTATCATGATGGATAATAATACGAAGGAGTTCGAGGATAAATCCTTTGATAAGCCTTTAACCAGGATGTCACCGAATGTTCCATACATACCAACTAAGTTTGCGTCGAGAATATCAAATCGTTGGTTTAATTTGATTTTCGTGTAAATACGTTAGCTTTGGAAAGAGGAAAGATAGCGTAAGTATGTAATTCGATGATCATCGAACGGGGAGAAAGGATTTGGAGGAAACGATGAGAGGAAATTTCTCTATCTCGTTGGTACCTCGTTTCGCATGGTTTTGTCTGCCAATCCTTCTTCTCTTTCCTCTTTCTACAGCACGTAGCGTCTTTCGGTTGACACTCGATACACGTAGTCGATCGAAAAGAATGGAGAACCGCAGGTGAGCGCGGTGTAGTTTCTTTTCTTTCTTGAGGATGTGAGAGGAAATGAGAGAGGAAAAGGAAAGAAAGATAGAGAGAGAGAGAGAGAGAGAGAGAGAGAGAGAGGGGAGAGGGAGGAACACGAAGCTCGGCATGCTAAGACGAAGGTAAACGGGTTAGTCCATGATCGCGGCTTCGCCCGAACTTATAAGCTCGAAATCGCGATGAATTATTCAAGGAGACTCTCGCCTGAATAATTGATACACATGGGAAGTCAATAGGCGCATATACGTATGTATATATGCACGTATATATGTATGTATATATCTATGTATTTAGGTAGGTAGATACTTGAAGTACCTATCCCTTTTCCTCCCTTCGTCGATCGACGGTAAAGCACCTTCCTTCTCGTGCTTCTTCTCATATCCGCGAGAGCCGTCATGCAAACCGCTCAATTTCATCCTCCACTAACCTTCTAGGTTCAGAATATTACGATAACCCGGGCAAAAGCATCGCAATAGAATTTATTCTCGTTTCGAAACACCACTAGCCTACGAAAATTTTGTTTCCTTTTAAACGAGAACTTTCTTCTTATTTAGAACATCAGAACGCGCCATTTGTTTTCATTTTTTGTTTTTAACGAGTAAACGTATTTCGTCTCTATAAACAATGTTTATACTTTCGTCATCTCGTACGTGATGAACGTGTGTTTACAGTTTCTAGGTCAGAGCTGACGAACGATCGACGACGTGTTAGTCTTCGAGAAGATCTCAAGGAATAACGACGAAGACGATAACCGAAGGTAACTCACGAGAAAACAATATACGCATATTTTATTACAGGTTCGAATTACGTTGCACACAGTAAGAATCAGCTTTCGAAACGTGCATTTTGCGGTTTACCTTTCAATTACCAATATCGTTGTTCAGAATTTCGTCATATTAATTTTACGATTATCATCATCAAATGCGTTGTTATTAATATTTATTATTAATATTTATTATACATTATTACTGCGAACGTATTATTATATTATCACTGTTTAATCGTCAAATATGCATATCAAGAAATTAATATTCGTATAATTAGTGATGTACACAGCTCAAGCGTTAAAACGGTTTACTTATTTATTTATTTATTTCTTTTTTTCATAAAAATTTGCATCAGATTTTAATACGAAATATCTCAAACAATAGAATTTTGGTAACATTTTTCTAATATTTTCTTTCAATAATACAGACAAACCGAAGCATTTCGGTGTCAGTTCGTGAATGTAAATTACACGACGCGTGTCGTGAATGATCGTGGTGAAAGCATCAATAGTGACGAGCATTCTGTGGTCTGACCTCGTATCGATATAGCATACTATAGAACCAATCGCTCGTATCTTGCGTTCCAATGTTGCCTGGAGTTTGGTAATATCGTTGATGGAATCAGGAGAATATCATTCTAAATTCAGAATTCTAACATAACATCAGGAGCTCAAGTATATTAATACTATAGTCTGCGCTGCGATGATCTAAGATGAATCGGCCCACTTTAACTTCGTTCTCGTTATTAACAATACCATCATTATTTTTTAACGAGTATAACGTAAGAAAAACAACGGAACACGGATAATTATCCTCGTTTGGCTCATCTTTCCATGAGAAATATGAGAATACAAGTATGCCAGTGTCGACATAGACATAGTTGATATTCCGTACATATTATTTTTGTGAAAATTGCAGGTTACTTGTTGCTGTTGATTCGAATTACCATCATCCAACGAGAAAAATAAATACAGTCGGATACAGAAACATTTAAAGAATTTTTGAAATTGAAACGTTCTTTCTCTGATTATGCAAAGAGCATTCTGAATTGTTGATCGTGTTATATGAAATATGTGAATAATTAAGAAGAGGCCTTTTAATTGTTACGAATTTTTATTATATATAACGATAAAAATGATAAAAATAGCCTTTTAAAATTTATTTCAACATTTGGACGTTCGTTCGAAGATCTTTAAAATAATGGCAAAATGATAAAATTTTACGATATAACGACGATATAATAATTTCGCAGTAGCATACCTCTTGGCATATTACACGCATTATGCTTGAATTTTGGTGCTCGCACACTAACTCACCTTAAATAATGCTGCTTGTTCGCGAAACCTGCTGGTGGAGGTGAATTTTTGCTCGCGGATATCCGCACCCAAGTTTCAGGTACGAACGCGAACCGCACAAACGACTTTTTATTATCTTTTACTTTCTTCGTAAAAAGAAAATGTCTGGTTCGTACGATTCAACGAATTATACTCATGATTTTCTCTTCAAAATTTTGTATTCTTTTTGTATCTCTTTCTTTGCTTTAAAACATAACGATCTATAATAATGATTACATATTATTATTACGGAAAAATTATTCAACGTTATTTCTACGTATCGAGGAATAAAAAAAAAAGAGAAAAACATAAATTATTTATTAGATAATATTTATATACGAGAATATTTTTCAAAACAAAATTCGTATCGTAGCCATTTGATTTTCGTCTCTTTGAGTTGAGTCTGTAAACAAAGTAAAGGACGAACCACTCGTATTCTTGAGGGCAGTTCAAAGACTTCATCTGCTTTAAGCTCGTCGGTTACCAAATAGCTTCTGGTTTCCACTCGAGAACGTCGGTCATCTTCTAACTGCCGGTTGTGGAAAAATATACGCTTCTTCGACGTCTTCCGGGCTTGATGTTTCTAGTTCCGACATCTCATAATATCTTATCCGTACCGTAAAACGTCATTTGTTATGAAAAATATTTATTTTACCTATGTAATTTCGCTTCGTCGTAAATATATTTATTCAAATTTATAATACGCGAATGTATATACGATATATATTTATATTGATCCTTTTAAAATTACTTTCATTTAGAACATATATGTAGATCGATTACGTTGAAGAATAGTTAAGCTATTTATCGTAGATATATCTATACGAAACGAACGATCAGAATAAAAACGAGAGAACATATTCGAGTGTATTTACAATTAACTTACGATTGTTCCGATAACGAAACGTAATTTCTATCAATTTTAAATGAAAGCTATATGAATAGGAGTATCGAGTAGTGGTGTACACTAGCATCGAAAATGGAGGGTTAGTTACGAACAATAGGACGAAATGAATCTCGGTTGAGGCAGCACTTTCGTCGATCTATTAGTCGCTCAATTAGGTAAAACACCCGAAATACGTGTGTAGCCCTTCCGTTTCGAATCCAATAGTCGCATTAACTCGCGTTCGAGTGAATAATAGAAAGGAAGGATATGTTCCTTTTTTTTTCCTCTAACTCTTTCCCTTTTTTTTTTACGAATTATTACTATTCATTGTTAAAGTTCTCGTTGACATTTCTCACGTGAGCGTTAACTCATTCGAAGAGTAACGTGGGTAGTGTTTTATATATAAATGTATGTATGTATACGTGTAATAATAGGTCGACCAGACTCTTTTAAAATCGTAAATAATGGCGTATTTTTCTTTGTTTTGTAATTCAGAAAACAAACGAAGTGATCATACAATGGAGATTAATCATCAATTGTAAAACTTATTTTATTTTCATTGTCAGTCGTACCTCTCGATAGATTTTTTCGAACGATTCGATTTACCTCTCATCGTTGTATCGATCGTTACAATTATCGAAAATGCTTCGAACGAACTTACCTATTGCGAATACAAAGCCCTGAAGCGGTAGCACGTACATAGGTTGTATATACAATGACAATAGACTGGACATAAGGGCTACAGCAAATCTAGCTTCGTTCTCTCTCTCTCTCTCTCTTCCTTCTATACGATATGTTGCACGTATGCGAGCGTAGCGCAATATCTTCTCATTAGCAATTAATCGATGGAATGCCCTTAGAGTAGTTCTTAAACAGTATCGTAACTTCGATATCGATAAACACATTCTCTGGATTCAATACGCAATTAGAAGCGTACGGAGATCGTAATTGAAAGGAACGCTACTCTTGTGAATGTTTTATCAAGACGAGAGGAATGAGAATACCATAATAGAACTTTCTGTTCTCAAATTCATTGAACGAGTTAGGAAATGTTAATTTTCCGTGTGTCTCCATATTGAGAATGCTATCTATACACACAGACACTCATATATATATATATATATATATATATATCTTTGTTATTTGAGTTACTTCCATCTCATTAGTCGGCAAAATTTTAGAGTAATTTTAGAGGATGCAAAGCATACACCGAATTCTGACATCGAGTTTTGAACGTGATAAAGGATCCTTTTAGGTAGAAGTGATGTTGCGCATAATAGAGAGACGGTCGAAGGAATCTGGGATGAGACGAACGAATATTCCACGCTATGAGACTACGTACGGTACTCTGAAGGTGGATATAAAGGAATCGAGACTTTATCGTGTTAGAAAATGCTTCTTTGTGTATAGCTCATTGTAAGGTAGGCCCTTTGTACGATGCAACATCGTGAGTGAAAGAGATTGTATAGTTACATAGTAATTATGTATTAAAATTTGTCTCATGAACATTTAATAATATGGCTATCCTACCCGAATAAACTCGGAATTTTTATTACTTTCATTGCGCTTTAGCAAGAAGAGCCATGAAACGTTTCGCTTCGTTTTCATTCCCCTAACGAACTTCATTCTGATTACTTTCAATACTAACGATCGTAAAGAAATATTCATAAAATCGTAGTTGTAGTTGATTTTTGTATAACTTCTGTTTAATGCCCAGAATGAATTCATAATATACATGCATAATATATAGCCCAACTGATTATTATAAATTCGAAGTCATTGGGAAATTTAGAAAAAGATAAAGAATTTGCAATATTCCGAAGGAACACTTTGCTCTCGGAATGTCATCACGATAGTAAAAGACCACCAACCATGTTTTGTTGTCATAGATATGATCACGTATAGGTTGACAGCTGGTGGTAAGAGTCAAGTTGTCAAGAGATGATACGTAAGTAGATATGTACGTCGAAACTAGAGAACCAACGACGGAGAGTCGACAGCAACCGGAAGAGCTGTAACCCTCTGTCTGTCTGTCTATCTCTCTCTCTCTCTCTCTCTCTCTCTCTCTCTCTCTCTCTCTCTCTCTCTCTCTCTCTCTCTGTCTATCTGTCTCTTTTCTTTTTCTTTCTCTCTTTCCTTTCCTCTCATCTCTCTATCTCTATTTCTATCTCTCGGCGCAATGAGTCAGCAGCCATGAATGGCGCTACTCGTACTACCTACGACTACGTCTTCCTGTTAGGAAAGATCTGCATTCCACCGATGTCTACCTCGACGTCGCTGAGATTTTGAAATATTTCCCTAGAGAGAGCTTTCCCGAACTCCCGGGTGTGCTGCAAGAGACAAAGATTTTACCTCCTTTCCATTTCGTCGAGAGGAGAACATTCCGCCTTTTTTATTAGTTCCATAAAACACTTGTGGAAAAACATGATCGTTATCAGGTGTTACGTTCTTTTTTCGTTCCTTTTTTCTTAGCCAATACCACAAACTTAGAAATGTGTTCGAATTTAAAAAATAATTATTTTCTAATGATAGATGAAATATTATAATTCTACGGATAAACCTTTGACAATATTTTTATTCGAAGAGTAAATTTCTAATCAGATTCTTTGACTTCTTTTATTCTCACTTAAGTTAAACCGAGTTATACCATTTCGCAAGTGCAACTATACTACTATCCCGTAATGCGTATGTTTTACGTATAGAACGTAAGCAAGAACATGGGTTATCCACATGTGCTTTCTTTACGAGTCTCTCTCGGTACATTCACGATATTCAAAGCCGGCAAACTTATCGGAGCGAAAAGGAGCAGTACACACCTTACAACCATGTTCGCTTGGACAGCCCTCTCACTGGTTTAACTGGTTTCATAAACGATGCGCGATCGTTTTTCTACCGAGTGATCGTACGGATATCGGGACGGCACTTTTTCGATTATATAATCGCGATATATCGAAAGAACATCTTTCGTTGTAACTCACGTCGCATTCCTTCATGCGTATTCTTCTCTTCGCAACGTCATCTTTCGATAGTTCGTTTTTCTTTCATCTTATTGCGATTCACTCGTAGATGATTTTATGGTCCTATGTCGAATTTGATTCGACATCTCGTTTTACTTTTACAAAAACTGTAAAACCGTTTGACAGGCATCTTTCAATGATTTAATTCAATTATATGTAAAAGAACATCAAATATCTTTTTTATATTTATTTGATAGTTTTTAAGTAAATTTCTAAATATATATATATATATAAATACGAGATTCCTTGTTTATCATTATCAATACTTCTTATCCAATTTAATCTCGCGTGTGTAAATGTTTGAATAACAAGCAAACATTTTTCTATCGTTGTCCTATCGCTAGAATTTCGAATTCAATTGAGAATAATTGTCAGGTTTAAAATACGATAGGAAATCAACAAGTCATAAATGCAAATTACTCGGTATAAAATACTAACGATAAAACAGATATCCAAGGATTAATGATCGAAAATTTCGCAATATCGGAAACGACGAATACGAAAGAGTACATTTCAGTAACATAACACATATATTTAATTTACTTAAAATAGAATATTTAGAAAGCCATATGAACGTAAAAGGCATCGATTAGGAAAGGTACAATGATATGTGGTATAGAGTACCGTTGTATAAAGCACCGTTGTTGGTGTTCATCGTTCATGCTTTGAATTTTCCATTAGTTGCCTTTTACGTTCTTGAAATTTTTCCATATTTAAAAGCGGTAGCTCTCGTTCTGTCCTTTTCCTTTTCTATATTTATATACACATATATGCGTGGGTAGAAAGATGATACTTTGAATGATCGATGAATGATCGGTCTTATGACATTCCTTTCTAAAGATTATTTTATAACTTCCTTCTCTCTTTCTATTACTTCGACCGCAAGTAGGCGTACCGGAGGTTATATTTTTCACTTAAAAAAGTATGGCGAACGCGTCAACGACCGAAGGGATCGCTGTGAGATCAAGAAACCGATCCTTCGAAATGGCAAAACGAGTTTCGAACTCCTGGATTTTACTTTTCTCTTACTGGATCCACACAACAACGTCGTCGTCGTCGTCGTCGTTGTCGTCGTCGTCGTCGTGGTCGCGTGCTTCGATCGCATCTCACCATTACTTATTTTTTATTCTTATTCTGTTTACTATCTCGTTTGTTTCTCTAATCCTGATTTACGAGAAAGGAAGTTTCTACGGACAACGAGTTCTCGAGTCTGGATCTTCTTTCATCGTTATAGAAGTTGTTGACGATCGGTCAATATGAATGGCGATAAAAAACGACTTATATTACATCGATTGAATAAAAAAAAACTTTGTCATAATGACGTCGCGTGATCGAATATTATGACATTTCGAAGTTTACATCCAATTTCAAAGATAACACGTTTCATGAATAAAATTCGTTTTGAATAATATTCTCGTATTTTAGAATTTATCGGACAAACTCAATATTTATTGAGAATCGGAAAGGTTGTTTCCTACAACTACGACGTCGTGGTTATAATTTCAATACTAAGAGATTAAATAGCTGCGCACGCGTATCGTGCCTTTGAGAGTCTCGCAATAGGAGTCTCGTAGAAAAGCAAGGTGCGTCTAGACGAAGTGATACCTAATGAAGATCGACCGGACGATAGGGTCTAATGAGTAGAACACTTCGTGCACGTAGACAGCGACTCGAGTTGCGACTCGAAAGCTACGGATAATGTCAAGGTCGTCGGCAAAGAGATAGCCATATTACGGGGATCTACTTACTAGTTACGATCTTTCATCTGGAGAAGAAGCTTCGTTAAAACAATGACTCTATTAAATGTTAAGGTATGATATTAAAAAGATATTGCAAAACGTTGCGTTCACTTTTCTTTTTCTTTTGCTTTCTCTTTTTTTTTTATTTTAATAACGTATCAATATACCACTTTCATTATCGTTTTCAATCAACGTGTTATTTACTTTGGATCGTACAAGTCATATATTTTCATTAGCAAGATCGACAGTAATATCCTCGTTTGCATGCAACCGTGTACTAATAATATCTAGTAATTCTAAACGCAAATACTAAACGCATTTTATTAGGCTGTTTATTTTAATTAGATCATTCATTCTTACGAAAGCTCGTAGCTTGTAATGTTAGATCTTACGGTGTCACGTTGCAAAAGATCTTTAATTTTCTTTGTATCAACGGAAGATGTAATCAATGTTATTGACTAAGAGCAGAGTAGATCGTCGTAGCATGTTTGTAGGCTTAATCGAGTACGGCAGGACACCTTCGTAGTGATCATCGTCGATTATGCGAACAGCTTCGGAGGAGCTAGGGATGTTGCGTCGGTATTTGCGGGTAAGGACAGAGCGAGGGTGGCGGTTCGTGTTTGCGGTGTCTCTGTAAATGTGTTGAGTACTCGCATGCTTGCGCACAAGAAAGTGAGAGAGAGAGAGAGAGAGAGAGAGAGTCTGAATTCACGATGCCAAGACTAATGGCGGTTCAACGATGCAACGAGCTACAAACAGAACTCTCGGACTTTATGGGTCTCTGATGTACACCCTCCATTCGTGCTACTTTTAACCCTCGCTCCCTGATACATATACCTCTTTCGATATCTATTTCTCTTATCTTTCTATCTTTCTATTCTTTGAACTTTATAATTGTTTAATTTATTATAGAATAATAGTTTTCTTCTTTAAATTATCTTTTCCGTCCGATAATGATCTCGTTGTCAATTTCATCCATATAAATTATATGATATAATTTATATGATACATCGATAGTTTATTTCGCTGGATTAATGCGAGTTTCATTTAATGTTAGTTCTATGGAATTCGATTTATGGACCGTAACACTCAAAGAACATTTCGAATGGAAATCATTAAATAACAATACAAAGGTTTATCGAATTACTGTACAATGACTTTAAGAAACAGGTAGTATCGATGTGTATGTTACCCTTTACGAGTTCACGATGTGATCGTAATGAAGTGCCTTGCAATCGTATTACAAGGTTGAGAGTTGCGTTTTAACATGAAGTGGCATAAGTTTCATAACATCGACTCTCTTAATGATGGAAGGTTTACTATGGTGTAATAACTTCGCACGTGCAATAGATTCCAAAGGAGTTTCTACGGATGTGGAGTGGCAGTTATGGTTGGGACGTTATTCGCGTAACATTTGCGTTCGCGTAACGGATTTCATCGTCGAGTAATATCCTTCGCGCTGAGACTGTCTTTTCAGTGTGACGGAGCAATTTGTCCTAGAGGATGGCGATGCATTATTACGATTTTGCCAAGGACAACCTCTCTCTCTCTCTCTCTCTCTCTCTCTCTCGATCTCTCTCGATCTCTCTATCTCTTTCTGTCTCTCTCTCTCTCTTTCCTCTCTCTTTCCTTTCTCTTCTTACTCGGTCCATCCAACCTGACGAGAATCGCAAGTCTTTTCGTTTTAAGAACTAACATCAACGCGAAGAGATTTCCTCTTTTTTTTGCCACCGTTCGTTGATTTCTCCGCTGAAGGAATTACCAGAGAGTATACGTGTGAGACGAAACGATTTGAAGTTTTGTACGCTTTTTCAAGCGTATAAAATAGTGTTCTTTCCTGTCTCACGGATACCAATGAAATATCTTTTTCGTGATCGTATGAAAGTTTTTTTTTTTTTTTTACCATAGAAAAGATAAGTACTTCTTCGAATGATTGATTTTGTACATGGAAAAAAGCGTTAAGACAAAATTTTGCGTAGATTATCTGGATACTTGTCCCGTTTTTTTTTGGTTCTCTTTCTTTTTGTTTGAGTATAGAAAAAATTATGAGAATATGCAAGACTTACCTGTTCTGCAGATTCGGTGACGAACGAGTGGCAGTATTGGATGCTGAAATGCGCCCTAGGCTCTCGAGCCAAAAAGCTGAACTGAGCGTGTCGGGGTTCACAAGTCGCGTAGGAGATGCGCCTTAACGCGTGCGCCATTTGCACGCACTGTAAAAGAGAAAAAAGAAAATGAGGAATATACAACCATGGAGATATTATTTTTCATCATATTTAAATATATATGTAACATTTATCATTAATGCGAATAAGTGTGCTGCTTTAGTTCTTTCACAGGTATACTGACACAGGTTTACAGGTATACAACGATACGTAATAATATCTTTGGTTTCCTTTGATTCTTGCCGCTTACTTGTCGCGTGTGCCCTTTGACCTTCGGCGATTACATTGGATTGCATTGCATTCCACAAATTCCATCTTCTTTTGTTCAAGGTTCGTACGTAATGACTCTTATTTTTCTTAACATTTATCATTGTGTAATTATTAGTCTTATCGAGGTTACCACTTATTTTCTGTTCGTGGTGAATACAAAAATAAAAAGAGAAAGTCCGATATGTTTGACAAGATAATATAGCAAATAATAAATGAAAATTGAAAAGCAAGAGATAATAAATAACAATAGATAAAATTGGTAAATAGTAAAATAGATAAAATTTTATTGGGTATGATAATTTTACGGAAATTTCTCTATTGTTTGTTAAACGAATAGAAAGGGAGACAATAAATTAGCGAGATGTACGATATATCGAATGTGGTACGATACATTAGAGATTCGTAAGAGAACGAAACGCAATGGGTAGGTATGTGCTAGTATAATTCATTTTATTTAAATCAAGATCGACCCTTAGCTCCTCTATCCCGTAAGAAGAAGCCATTGCGCGTGAATCGAAGCGGAAATGGTTAGCTCGTAGTCCGTAATGTAAAATGGCACGACTCCTTTCACTCTACAAATACGGTACATGGGAGTTCATGCCGCAGGAATTTGTTATCTCGACGAGCACAGTACTCGGCCTCATAGCTTTGATCTCTCTATCTCTCTTTCTCTCTCTTCCTCGTGAATTTTCGTCGTTTTTATCATTTCGACGTAAGCCTCGTCACACGTCGGATCGTTCTTTCTCAGCTTCGCCGTGTACGTCAAAACTCTCGAAATCACATATATACGACCACATACATTCTATTTTTCCAGAGTAGTGCAAGCACGACATGTCTCTCTTTCTCTCTCTCTCTCTCTCTCTCTCTCTCTCTCTCTCTCTCTATCTCTCTCTCTTTTTCTCTTTTTCTCTTTTTCTTTCTTTATATATATATATATATATATATATATATATATATATATATATATATATCCTTTACTCTCCGTAGCTGCTCCTTCCAAAGTGCATCATTACGGATAACGGGTTTTCTTCGTCGGGGTAAATAACGTCGGAGAAAGGTTTAGTACGCCCCCTCCCTCTTTTTATCTACCTCACTCTTTCCTACCTACGTACTTCGACTCGACTCCCAAGCAAGGAAATGTCTGCAGAGAACTCGAATTTCGAAGCTGCTTTTTTACCGTCTCTTTATCGGTTTACCGAAAAAAATTACTCTTGATGTATTTAAAGATAAATTTGGTAGACAATGTCTGATCGAACGTTTATTCTTATTTATTATTTCAATTTGTCGTTTTGAGGGACTATAACGACGTTCAATTTCTTTGATATTAAATTTCGACGTTATACGAATTAATTGAGAAAGGATATTGGTGTTTATTACATTAGCCAATAATGACGATAACGTTATTGTCTCTCCTTTTTATACGATTCAATCAGTCCGAATAGAATTTATTCGAGCATTGCGGGCGTTGCTTACTAACTGTTTCGAAAGTTAGCTTGGGAGAGGTAGCATCCTCATTAAGCGAGATATCTCATAAATATCACTTATACGTATTAGAAGGAGTAGTTGAAGATATCGTGGCTCGTTAGCGACCATAGTAAATCTTCGGTATTACATCCGATGCGACGAACGTAGGATGTGAATTTTAAGTACTAGCGATCGAGTACTTAACGACGCTATTTTAAATCGGTTGATCGATAGATCAATACTATCTTATAAAATATAGTACACATGCTATGATCGTGTAAAAAAATTGTATAACATAAGGGATGATCTATACTTTTTTGTAAAATACAATGTGACGAACATAAAATTATCTGTTCTACCGACGTATACGTATTCAGTATACGAGCATATTCGTTCGGGCTTTCTGCTTTGAACGATCGCCGATAGAGATCGCTGTTGCATAAACCTGCTACTTTTTATTCGTATAAAAGTTTTTCAAATTTTCGCTCGCTCGCACTTAATGTCCATGTTTTTATTATCACAATGAGACGATTTTAATAGGTTTTTATAGAACCTTTAGATAGTTTAATACATCGTATAATGGTCATAAAAAGTTTCGCTTTAAACGAGCTGTCGATGTACGAGAACATGAATTTTCATCGTTTCGAATGTCAAAGCGTTCGGAGGCGCGAAACAGTGGAATCGTCAGGATATAAAATTTGTTATTACTTTGCGTCACGCTTTCGTTACTTTGCATTTTAAGCTGAAAAAGATGAAGAAAGGGAGGGACAGAGAGACAGATCGATAGAGAAAGAGAGAGAAATAATTTATTATTATAAAATTTCCTCGTGAAACATCCTTTGAATGATCGTATTTAAATTTTATTGAAGACCGATAAATAATTAGGCAATTAATTGAAGAGTATGATAATATAAAAGGAAGGAGAAAAAGATAGGGACATTGTCGTGTCTCGGTGCTTTGATTAACGCCAGTTAAACCGCGGCGACAAAAGAAATGAAAAAGAAAAAAAAAATAGGAATAAATCGCGATTATTGGCCACTTTGGAAACGGGCGACATCGAGCAACCGTGGCGAAGTTTTCTTCATCGAATTCGTTCAACGGCAACATGAAACTTTTAATGATTCACTGTTGGATTCGTTCGTGGTAAAAAAGAAAAAAAGAAAAGAAAAAAGAGACAAAAGAGGAAAAGAATTGTACGGAAACTCAAGGTCTCGCGATGTTTCGCGCTACGTTTTCAAACTCTCTTGAGTAGTTTCGAAATATTGTTCGACCAGTCCGCAAATCATTAGTTCGCAGATGCACGATTGGTAAGAATTTCGCTGAATAACCATACGTAATGACCTTCGGAAACTTTACTTCCTACCGTCTGTGCGTGCTCAATAGGTTTTCTTTTTGCTACGTATATAAGCAACGGTAGATCATGTAATGTATGTAATTCTTTATCGCTTGGAATACTTATTATACACATTTTGTATGATTGACATTTTTTTCCAAAGTAGAGTAATGTCACAGACATAAGAGATATTACATGCGAAGATATTTTGTATATAGAGAGACGAAAGTATTAGATTTTCATATTTTACTTTATTACATCAAAGCAAGGAGAAAGATCAAACGTATATTCTAGATACGTATTTATACTGGAACGTTTCGAATCGTATAAACGCGTTCGTCGATGAGTTCGATCAAAATTTATCGCTTTCCCTTACATGGCAGGATTCTTCTTGCCTTCCGGAACGACTTTTAATATTCTTCAAGTATCTTTTTATAGCCACAAAAGCGTTCTCATTGTCTTTGAGTTATAGCTCGTATTCGGTATACGATTCTTTAACGAAAGATGTTATTAATATTTTACAATTTTTCTCTTTGATCGTTACTAGTTTTGTATCCTTTTCTTTTTTTCTTCTTTTTTTTTCTGTTCCGCAGATTTTATTTTTTATGAAACGTGACGTTTCATCTTTCGTTTTAATTTAATCTATATAATTTGATCTCTAAAAGAAAATCGAAAAAAGTCGAATATGCGCTCGTTTAACAGGACATATTTCGATTTGAAGCTCACGTAAAACTCGAGGTCACGTTTTCATCCCTCGCACATATGAGAGATATATTTTTACATACATCACGTTTATAAGCTGGCGCAGTTACCTTACCGTAATATCGGTAAAGGTATAAACGTACTTTTATTTCGCGACGCCAAGCGTAAAATATTTTTATTCCGTGAATACCAGGGAGTTGTAGGTACGTACACTCGATATGACCACCACATTTGCATCCTTTCGTGGGTACTTTACGATTACGTTACTTTCGATTTTAAAATTGCTACTTCTAATCGTAACGATGATAAAATGTTTATGTACCATTCGAATCTTTTTATAATCGAATGTGATTAGAATTTTTAATCACTTTTAAGACGAATATTTTGTTTCTTAAAACGTTAAAATATAGTAATATTTGGTCAGTCTTTTTGGCTAGTCTCTTATTTATTTATTCATTAGAAATAATTAAAACTCATCATTATAAATGTTTATATATTAAACATGTAAAGATCGTTTTTACAAATCAGTAAATTGTAATTGTTTTAATTACGAGTAAAGTACGCAATTAGAGCTTGAGATATTATTTCTCCTCGCATTTTAAAAGAACAAACGTTTATAAATTTATTGTTCGTGTATATAAGAGAAGCACGTTGTCGAGGTTCAATGACGATAACCGTAAAAATTATGGGGGTTAGATACAAAATTTTTCTCTGGAAAGATGACGAGGCACATATAAAAAAAACAGGGGAAAAATGGAACGCGATAGCGGCGCGTATTTCGTTGAGGTAAAACTCGTTGCTTTTTCCAAGAGTTTACGTTGAATTTTTCATGATCCATGCATTCACTTGGAACAATGTAGATAGATCTACGTGAAAAGGACATATCGAAAAAGAAGTCAACTCGAGATTTTCGATTTTTCTCGATCGTAAACTAATCTTGTTCAAATTCGACAAATAACAAACGAATATGACTTTATTCGTCGTAATACTTTTATTCGCATTCCTTTTTTTCCTTTTCAAAGCATATTTAAAAAAAAACTATTCTATTGAACTTACAATTCGTATCGAGTAAATACGTGTCAAAATATACAGGGTCTTTTATAAAAAAAACTTCATAAAATCGAAATTACAAGAGAATCTGTAACTACAATTAATTTATAGCCTTGTAGATTATGCGCGACAAGACAAAAGATTTCAAAGTTCTCTCATAAAAGAAAATTGTCAAGCGATCAATTTCCGATCGATAACGTTATACGACTCATCCCCTTTATATATAGTAGTCTGATAACAATGATGCAGGAGACCGTTCGAAAGACGTAAATCAAGACGTAAATCAGACGTTTCCGCTTCTCAACGCTTCAAAAACAAAAGGCATCGATTCGCGTCTTCGGTTCGCAACGTGTTAATATCGTAGAACGATCGTTCGAGTGGAAATAAGTTAAAAAAGGATAGGAAAGGAAAGAAGAGAATAGGAAAGGAAGAAAAAGAAAAGAAGGGTAAAGAAGGGAAAGAAAAGGAATGGACGATTTTCCTCCGGGGACTCGTAATCGTCGCGTGGCCGATGATAAAAGCATTCGTGAAACTTCATAATTTTTCTTTCTCAACGGACAGGAACGAAGCCAAGGAAGGAAGTGGCTGGGGAAGAAGAACACGAGAGGTGAGAATTTAAAGAGAGGAGTAATGGACGACGAATGAAACGAGAATCTTCCAAGAAAAAGGTTGGAAAAAGCTTGCTCGTTGTTTTATCTTTATAATATCGCGAGTAACGACGTGGATCATTTTCTATTGTGTTTCGAATGCCGCCGCCGTCGCCGCCGCGCCGCCCATCTCGTCTTTTCTTTTTCAACCCTACCGCGGAGATCCGTGGAGAAAATTTGAATGAAACAAAGGAGAAAGATTATAAGAAGAAGGGGAGGGGAAAAAAGGTTGCCCACGTTTACTTTAAACGAAAGAGAGAGAGAGAGAGGAGAAAGAAACAACAGAATACAGCATCACGAACGTATACGATCTTCTTAACGAGTGCAATCGACCGATGGAAGAAAATCGAAATGTCTGATCGAAAGAGAAAATAAGCGTTGACGATTTCGTCATTATTCTTTAAGTATATACTTACTTGTTCTTTTTACAATCTTACTCGTAAATACTGCGATTCTAATCTATACGATTTCTCATCGAAATTGCTAAAGAGAAACTGAGTAACAAATATAGGATAATTTGGAAACATAGATTCTATCGTGCAAATTCTTATCGGTAGTAGTACCAGATCGTTGTAGTAGGTGCCAGTGGTAACTGTACGTGCGGAAGATATAAACGATGCCGAGAGGTGAAGGTACCATCGATAACTTTTCTCTTCTTTCTTCTGCTCCCTCCTTTTTTCCCTTTTTCTTATAAGTTTCTATTTCTCTCCTTTTATTTTCTTTCCTTCACATTTTCCCTTATTCAAGAAGAAATTCGGGCTGATCTTGTATGTTAACCAAACTTCTCGTCTTTCGTCGTGTTTCGTCTCACGAAAGGATGAGTACCTCTCATGCTATCTTCTCTACCCATATCGGTTTGATACACGGGATGCGCGGGAAAAATTTTTTTAAAAATGTCTCACTCGATATTGTACTCCGTAACGACTTCGTGAGTTTTTTAACGAGAAAAAAAATCGTTCCTACATCTTTTTTATTGTCAGCAGATATCAAATCATTCGCGCATGTATCTCGTTGGAATTTTTAGAAAAAGAAATTGAAAATATCGTTTGTACTCAGAGTAAACATTACAGTAATCAAATGATAAACAAGATTAATGAAAAGATAATGCTTTTTGTTGAAACCTCCCACGAATCTTTTTTTCGTCGAAAATAAACTGATATATCTATTTAGGTAAGAAGTAACAAGAGAAAAAAGAAATAACAGTTATAATTGGATGTTTTTATCACGATTTTCAAAGTAGTTCAGGCGTACTAATAAATGACACAAGTTTTTAGTTAATTATCCGCCGACAAGGAGGAATTTCTGTGGTGAAGTAAAGCCGTTAAATCGGATCTCTTGGTATCGAAGTAAGGAGGAAGTCGGTAGGGTCGTTATCACCGCTTAAAGGATATGTCGATATAGTAAAGTCCTGTGTAAAGCTAAGAAAGTCAAGACCGTAGTCCCCGTGGGACTTGGAGATTTTCTAGAATTACGTGGAAATTCAGCTTGGTCCATTTCCGGCAGGGAACTTTTTAACGAGCTTTAAGAAACGCTCCTTCGTTCTTCCTGCTTTTTGATCGTCGCCCCCCAGAACCGGAACCATTCTGGTGAATAATTTCAAATTTAGTTTCACCTCGTGTATACCACCGTTTCGTTGCAAACGAACGCTCTCGATTTTGACATACGATTTATTCGTATTATTTATAATGCCTCGCTTTCGAGTTTATCGAAAGTTCAAAACCAGAACGAACGGAAAAGAGCACAGTTAATCTTCATCGTCGATCGAAATATCGATGATCCGTATAACAATCCGATTTCAATTTCGATACGTACGATAGCAATTTCGTTTCCAACATCGAGAAACTCTTCGATGTGGAACTTTTACGAAATTAAAATTTCCAATCTGAATTTCCCCGATTAATAGCGGATATAAATTTTCAAGAGGATATTGCATATTCAATATCATCTCGGATTTATATATTTTCTGTTAAATATTTAGGTATTACAATTCGTAATAATATGAAAATATATAAAGAAAGGGATCGAGAACTATTATATTTTATTTCATTGTCCAATATGTTTTGATTTATCGTGTGAGCATGTTATTCACGTTATATAATGTACCTATCTAATACCTAACTCGTTAGATACAGTCTCGTTTGAAATTTCTGTTATCCTCGCATGTAAATTATTATCAGCATTGTTACGTTGTCCAAGGATTACCTATCGCTGTGATATAATCGACGTACCGTCACTCCGGGACACCGTTCAATAAACAGTGAATTATTGCGCGTGATCGTGTTTGCATAATGTCATGGTATCTATGTAGATGTTGCTCGAAAATCGATAACCGAAACTCTCGACACTCGAGATCTTGACGACTTTATGGTATAACATCATCGATTTCAAGATCGTGTATTCTTTTATCGGATTATTTTTAAAAGTTACGACAGGTAGAGTTAAGATCGTACAAACATTCGTAATTTTTTTTTTTCTATGAAAAAATTTATATTTGCTCGTTTCAATATGACGAATCCATAAAAAAAAGAATGTATTTAAATACACAAAATATCGAAACGATTTCATAACTTTCTCGACGAGGGACATAGATCTTTGATATTTTTAGCTCTCGATTAATATCTTTCCCGAATAACATATTATATAAGTTATTAAATACATCGCATATACTATGTCCTTTTATATAGTTGAAATTAAAGTAAAGAAAAAGCAAACTTTCAAAGATCAAATTCTATATTAATTCAATCGAAAAAGAAAAACGACAAGAAGAAACGAAAGGAAATATGTGAGAAGTGATTAGCGAAAGGTTGCAGTGGAATAGATTATTTTGCTCGATTGTTAGAAGGAAGCCACAAATAGTTGAGCTTGTTTCTAAGTACGAAGCCACGCGTACTCCGCGAACATCATAAATCGTTAGAAAGGAAAGACTAAGCGTACGTCGAGCGCTTAGAAGTGTGCTTAGCACGTACGTATATATGTTGTACTCGGGTACTCTGCATTGGCGCGTGGAACTGGACCCAACTATTCGAGTAGAACTATGCACGATATCAATCGTGTCCCGGTGGTCACGACAAACGACCCTCTCGAGAGGATCGTTTCGCCAAGTTCGTCAGTCTATCTCGGAGTATCCAACGGCATCGTTATTTTCCTCGTCGCTCTGTCACGCCACTCACCCTCTTCCATTCTTGTCTCGCAATTGGCTGTTACTCGTCTCTTCTCCTTTTCCTCCTCCTTCTCCTTCTCCTCCTCCTCCTCCTCATCCTTCTACTCCTTCTCCTTCATTTTTTTCTTTATCTTTTTCTTTTTATCCTCTTCCCGAGTCTCTTTCTCTTTGAACCTCTTCTCCTGGCTTATTTTTATCTTCCTTTCATTTTTTCTTCCTTTTATATTTTCCTTCTATAACTAATACTCTCTTCAAGCTTATTGCATCTCTCTTTCTATCTTTTCTATCTTCCTCCTTTCTCTTCGCTCTCGAACCACTCTTGAGATTATGCGAATTTTATTGGACCCTAGCGAGAGGCCCTTCTATCTCTTCTTAAAAAACTATACTTCACGATTCTCTACGTACGAGCGCGTAATTGCGTCTACGTCGATCGACAAGTGTTCGTTGTAATATCTTTTTGTCAAAGCCAAAGTGACATTGTTAGATTATTAGAAAGTATGAGAGGTTATTACGGAGTCTCCACTTTACGCCTTTTAACTTAATGATCAAGAGAATCTTGCTTCGTTTCGAAAGATCTTTTGATTGTTGAAAATTTGTTCATATTGGATTTAAATCTAAGAATAAGAAACAGCATCGGTTTGACTCGGTGTCTTCCATCGATTTAACATCCGATAGGTTTTCTTGGTCGAATCTTTTCAATGTTGATCGTTTCACGTAACAGAATAAGCGAGAGAGAAATCGTACGAAGCGGAAAATACTATGGCTCATAAAATAAACTAGTGGAAATGAAAATATTCGAACGGATGAGAGTAGGGTGACGAAGGACGATCGAAATATGTTATCTTGAAAAAGATTGGATTTTTACACGAATATTTACCGTGCCCATTGACTATCTCATTTTTTTTTTCATATATTCGTTTTATACATCGATGAATATCGGAAGTAATACGCGCTACCGTAAATGTTTGTAATTGAATGATTCATCGATTCAACGAACTCGATTGACCCATCGTTTACAAGTTCAATATTTTTACATCTCTTTTCCGCTATAAAATGCATGAGTTCTCTTTTTCTTTCTTTTTTTTTTAGCATCGGATCTATTTTCATTTTTATAAATTTACGAATAATTAATATTACATTTTAACATGTGGGTAATTGATTTATATCAAAATATCTCGAAGTTACGCGTATGTTTGTGTGATGTGAAAAATATTACTAACAAAATTTTATTCGAACAAGTTAATTTTCTTTTTTCTTTGAATTTAATCGCTCGAACGATCGTAAAATTCGCTGGATTCGATTATATTCGATGAATTGTTAAGAGAAGAATTTAGAAAGAAGAATAGCGTGTGTAATTTACATACAGTTAGAAACCTCTCGTCGTTCGTCGTTAGAGACTCGAGAAATGAGAATTCGACACGTTTCTCGTGCGTTAGTTCTTGGTACTCCACGTACAATAGCAAACTCTCTCGTACAATAGTAAACTCTCTTGTACAAAGTAAACGCCATAATGCTTTCAATAGAGACAAAAAATAGAGGGGAACGAGAAACTGTGTATTGATGAAATTCTTCAAACAAAAGCGAAAAGCATTGTTTTATTCATACTTCCTATTATCTATGACTAAAACTTCGTTCGCTATGTATTACATGAATGGTCACGTATGTTTGTACTATATGATCCTCAGAAAAATTGGAGCTTTTGGGTGACTCAATCGGAATTTTTATTTTGGACTTTTCAAACCAACTTTTTTAGCGTATTCATTACTTAATAGTTATGTTATGGGAGAATTTCGATGTTATAAAATGTATGCATATCCTATGTACAGATTTGTGTATTTATATCGATGTTTACGTGAACGTATAAACCATCGTGTTTACCTGTAGTGTATTTTCATGCATATTTGCATATGCATGTGCTAGCGGTTGAGATTGCTAGATATACGTATAGACGTCGAACGTGTTCTTCTCTTCTTGGATAGGTCGATCGTGTCGACTGTTTTCATGAACGAGACGAGAAGACAAGGATGCAAGTATTATGCAAGGATGCACGGTTAAACGACGAAGGTTGACGCGCAAGGATGCATTTACGAGGACCATAAACTGCAACAATGCGCGACATAGACCAACTCGAATGTATTTTTCAGCGATGTTTGCGTGTATGCCAGGCTATCAGCGGTTTCCTCGTAAACCGTCAATGCGCTGCCAATCTATCCCCATAGACCGTGAATACTTTCTCTTTTGTTCCTTTTTTTGTTTTGTTTTTATTTCCCATTTTTTCCTTTACATCACGTATATTTTGCGGCTTTCCATGAAACTTCCCCCACGGGACTTTGGAAATGGTTGGAAATTAACGTTGCAAGAGAATATTCGTCGTTTTATCCATAAATACTGTAAAAGTCGAGCTTTTTTCTTGTTTACGTTTATAAAATTAAAGGACGAAAATGTTTTGTGTTCTTTAGGTATGCGGAATTATCATTTGACATTTATTTTTAAAGGGAAGATATTTTTAATTATTTTCTACGGATTAAATATACATATATTTTTTCTCTTTTAATAAATTTGCACATTCGTAGTACATTAAATAAATAAATATTAATTTTATAGTCTCATTATCTTTTACATGTCATTAATCATTCCGTATTCTGATTAAAGGCAACGTTGTTCTGCATTTTGCCAGTTACAACGGTGACAAATTTCGTTAATATTTGATACATATGAAACGAGACTTTGAGAGTGGATATTTGTCGGTGAAGCTGAAAACTTGGTCCGTTAAGTCGATGGATCGGAGTGACAGGGAAGGCTCGGACATTCGTCGAGGACGATGGCTGCTGGCATCCGCCATCAGGTGGAGTACTCATAGTTGAGATACGCGCTGCTGCCGTGAGTGCTGTTCCGTGTATGCACGAGTAAATCCGTAGGTGGAGGGAAAAACATATCCGACGATCGCGTACGGCTTTGGATTCGATATATATGTATGTAGTATAGATTGACTTTCGATTTTTTCCCTTCCTCTTCTTTTTTTTTATTTTCAATTTTTATCTTTGAGCTAAATTTTGAGAATTAAATTAAAAAGTCTTTTCTCGAAAGTGTTATAACAACGATACAGAATATCAATTAATAAATTTATTTATCAGTAAGTACTCATTAACATTTATTTTTATCAACGATGTATTCTAAACAGTTCCAGACGAGATACTAAATTTAATCTACCTCATAAATGCTACAATTTAATAATTTTTCTTTGATAAGAAACAGGTTTTTCTCTTAAAAAGAGAGAGAGAAAGAGAGAGTAAATGTACTGAAATGTAAAGTATAAAATTAGTATACGTTCGTACGAGAGAGGAAGAGAAAGTGATATGGACATTGATCTTTTTCCCATAAAGGAT
This sequence comes from Vespula vulgaris, assembly GCF_905475345.1. Classification (NCBI taxonomy): domain Eukaryota; kingdom Metazoa; phylum Arthropoda; class Insecta; order Hymenoptera; family Vespidae; genus Vespula; species Vespula vulgaris. The sequence goes on from NC_066587.1 coordinate 14,968,065, forward strand.
TCAAAGAACGGAGATACTAGAACGATGTTTATAACAACGGCAACGTCAATATAACAACAAAAATAAAACAACAACGTGATATTTGAATGATGAAAGGATCAATCCTTTGATACTCTCTAAGGCATAAAGTACGTATCAATGAAGAGTACGTGAATACATATATAGGATAAAGCAAAGAGGCCGCAAGGGTAAACAGAGGACGATGAAAAAGGGCGGTAACCTTTGAAAAGTGGCGCCACCGGCGATGCTTGTATTGAAAGAAGGAGAAAGGGAGGAAGAGAGGGAAGAGAGGTAGAAAGGTAGGGAATAGGTGTGCAGGGTAGTGCGAGTTGTGGGCCACGTGGGGCCTTTGGCTGCATCCACCCAATTCCGCTACTTGAACGGGGTGGAAACGGCTATATTTACTCTCCACCTGCGGATTTTCTCGTGCATACACGGAACAGCACTCTACGGCGATACGCAGGTCTCCGGCGCGTTTGTTCTTCCTACTGATAGTTTCATCGAATTCATTGAAACTGAACTTTAACGTGCTACCGACTATCCTATACATCGTTCGTTACTCTTAAAATAATTTTTTTTCTTTGACCTAAATAAAACATTTAATTTTGTATCGATCGATTTAAAGAGTAACCTTTAAATGTTTTTCGTTAAGATTTACAAAATAAAATAATCACGATTCTACGCAATTTCGATAATCTTGGAATCATTTAAAAAAATTCATTTTATTGATAGCGTAAAGTAAAAGATAATGAGATAGATAAACGTATGTAGTTAAACATGCACGATACATTTGTACATTTTTTCACAGAAATTCCGGGCATTGTGAAAATTCTAATTTTCCATTTCTTCGTTTGAATTTCAGAGAAAAGTATCAACGTACGTCAGTAGATAATGTTTCCATCATAGAAGCAAGTAATAAAACACATAATAAGGAAAATTTGGTTGAACGAAGAAAATAGTTCTACCCCAGTGGCATTTCTTTTCGGAATGTACCTCGAAATATTAAAAGGAATAAGGAGTACATCGTTGGACAAAAATAAAGAAAAAGGAAAAAAAGGGTGGAGAAAAAGAAGGGTGATGCGTTTCTGCTTTCACGTGAGTGGTGTTTGGTGTAACGCACGAGTAATTCCATGCCGTTGCGAAAGGGAACGGAGAGGAAGGAGGAAAAAAGGGAGTCGATTCTTCCGCAAGAGGTTTAAAGGTTATCTACGCACACTTCTTTTTTTTTTCCTTTTCTTACTCTCCCCGTGCGCGTGTTTACTCGGCAGAAGCAGCCAGTCAGCATCCAAAGCCGTTCTCGTTCGCATACGCGCTCTTCTTCCTTCCTTTCTTTCTTTCTTCGTCATATGACTTTCTCTCTTTCTGTCTCTTTCTTTTTCTCTCTCTTTCTCTCTCTTTCTCTCCCTTTCGCTCTCTCAAGTCTCTCGACGAAAAGCAAAGAGAGCTCGAAACGAGAAGGTCACGGTTCCTATCGTTGGTAACGTCGAAGAATAGGCTTTTGATGTAATGCGTGCGTGCTTGGCTAACTCAACGAAGGATCGTGTTTCCATCAGTGGCCGCTTTTCCGCCACCCTGAAAGCTTCGTAGCCATTAAGGTTTACCTTGGAAACGATGCGATCGATTACCATCCTCCTCTTGCCAGGTTTTCGTAATTTAATTCGTCACTTTTGTCTGCCATTTTTGAATATCTTAAGTGTCTGCTATCGTAAGACTGTCAACGTGTTTATAATTGTAAATACGAAGAAAAATTGTTTAATGTTCGAAATCTTGTTTAATGTTAAAATCTAACATATGTTTATATAAAAAAAAATTATTTTTATCATGGTAATTAATATATTGAACAATAATTGTACCGTCGTTGATAATTAACATTTAGTCGTTTAATTTTGTATTATATTGAATTTATAAGTACAAGTAGTTTTCCTTTATCATTGAATGTGGCTCCTCTCGTTACCACAATTCCGAGTTGGTTCTCTTATTAAATTAATAGTAATAGACAGATCGTGTCTATATAATTGTAGATTTAAGCTCGGTGAAGTAAGGTTGATATAATGTGGTGAGCTAGACGAAATGAATTCTACGAGTAAGCAAAAGCGTAATTGAAGAGTGGTTAGGCGTGAAAGGGTAGTGAAATTTCGAGGAAACTTTGTAAAATCGGAAAGGGAACACCGAATACAAGTTTAACGATCTACGTTCAGAAGCAAAGGTAATTCTATAGTTTATACATTTATATATGTATATGTATAAACGGCAAACAAGATAAAGTAAAATGAATCGTATTTTACTTTATGAAAAGCTTTAACAGAGTTCTCTCGCAAACGCGAAACAATCGACCATGAAACCAAACCACAACTCGATGTAATGTTTTATTTTAATTATCGCCGTATCGTAATGGAAACGGAATTCTTTTTTTATTTATTTATTTATCTTCTTTTTTTATTTTATAACAAATAAACGGTTTGAATTGAATCGATCACGCGCACAGAAGCTCATTTTTCGAATTTAATTTCGATTGTTTTTCTTTCTTTTTGTTTTTACTTAATTTTTTTTTTAATAACGTGAAAACGTTACGAAATGATTTCTTGAAATGATACATTTAATTAATATGTTAAAAAATTGTAGAAATTGTAATCTAGTCGATCGATGTGCTTGTCGAATTTGATAGTAGCCAATTAGAAAATGTAGAATGGCGATGTATCTTGTTTTAACAATTGGAAATAACAATTCGTGGTGCGTTTGCATGCTCGTTCGATGTGAAGGCATCGAATTTCAAACGGCGGTTGTCCCACAATATATATATATATATATATATATATATATATATATATACACTTTGGTATAACGTTAACCCGATACGCGAAGTATCGGAACTGCTGTCAAGTTTCAGCGACAGACGCGACCACGATGTTACCCGAAACTTCAATTCTTCTACGAGTCAGACAAATTTTCTTTGCAAACGTGAACATAATTTATGAGTTAGTTCTAAGTATTCTCATTTTTTTTCCTTTTATAATAAATACAATGATATTTCTGATAATATCAGATCTCACATTAATGGTAATAATGATCATAAAATTGTCATCGATCAAATTGATATCATAAAAATATCCTATAATAAGATTTGCGTAGGTAATCAGTTTAGAAAAGAGATTGAGATTATTTTGGGTAGATTCATTCGCGAAATCGAATTTTCAGATTGCCAGAAGAGATAGATGGCTTTGGAGGATCCATGACAACGGTGCGTAGCTTAGCTCTCCATTGAACGCGAGATTAGTTTTCGTGCACTCGTTTTCTGCCTCAAGGGAATCTTCCCGATGCTTCCAGAGAATTTCACGAGCGAGGAATATCGAAAAAGCAGATGTAAAGTTGGATCCGATCCGGAGATGAGAGAACGCATTCGCGTGCGTCGTGTATGAAATGAATTCCACTTGAAACTGCATTTTTCCACGAAAAAAACTTTTGAATATCTTTCTGAAACATTATTGTTAGTGTTAATTAAAGACGATGCGCATAGAATTCTTTGAATTAATTGTACATCGTTTTATTATTATTATTATTATTATTAAGAGTGATTGAATTTAAAAGAAAAGTAAAATCTTTATATTTTGTTTTTTTTGTTGTTCAATGGCTCTACGTATAGTTAAAATAACTTTTATACAAATTATTTTATGTAGATTTATTGAGAATTAAGAACAATGATATATTTAATCATATTTCATTCTATTATTTATCAATTTATCGAAAGAATATTTTTTCTTTCTATAACGTGTTATCATTCGATGAGACATATTGACATTGAGAGGGAAGAGAGAAACGACTTCTCAACACGAGTATAAGGGGATCTTTATTACCGAAGAAGTTCTCGTTGGAATTGTCGAGCGTGTATATATTTTTCTTTATCCCTCTTATTCGTTTTTGTTTCCTTCCCCTTAAACGTTGAACATTCGAAGGGATAACGAGAGACGTTCTCATCGGTCCAACCGTGTATATAGATCCGGTTGATCGTTATGACGATTGTCACTGCCTTATACTTGCTCGTCTTTGTGTCACGTTTGTGTCCGTTCTTTCCTTTTTCTTTCTACATTTTCTTGTTAACCGGTTGTATATATAAATATATACTCGATGAATCGTAATAACAAGATCGTCTAGTATTGCGTATGTCATATAACTAGTCTCTCAATCTGATTCGTCCATTTAGTTTTATTTTTTATCACATAAAATGCATGTAAATAAATTTAAAACATTTACAACGGGGCCGTTCCATTTATTACAATTACGCTTTAATATCATCAAACAAATAAAAGGCGAAAGTTATAAGAAACATTTCTACGTATCTATTGTCTGGCGATTTTTACGAGACCTTTTATGACTTCATTTGCAACTACTACATATATGTATCTCCATTGTACGATGTTGTTATATAATTTAATATAAATATTTATATGTTACCATACGTTTCGCCTTTTGATCGTGTTAGAGTTCGCAAACAATTTTGTAATACACTCTACAACGAAGGAATAATTTCTATGCGTTTTGAAGACGAATGTAGTCATATTTGATTGGTCAGGTGTACGTTAGAGATTCGTGGAATCAAGCGAAGCGTGTAATCTTTCACAGCTTTTGGTCGCGAACACAACGCATTCGAGTTACGAGAATGCTTTATTTGATTTACGATGCTCGCTCTTGAAGGCACGTAAGTAACTTTCATTCATCGAAGCAGGTCAGTGTTGTGAAACTTAACCTAAAGTACTAGGCAATCCGAAGTTTAGCTGTGCTTTCTACCTTCTCCAAGTCCCATTGCAACAAGTTTCCATTTACTTTAATCATTTTATGTGGGCATCTAACGTTCCGTGATATAATCGAAAACTTTCTCTCCGACACTATAGTCTCTAATTATTAACTGTATCCTTCGTTTATTCAAACGATATTTTTAATCATTTATATACAAATCATGTAGATTACATTAATCGTTCGATATTCAAGATTTTATTTAAAATAAACGTAAGACATCGATATGAAATTAATTCACAATCAATGCTTATTATTCTGTGCAAAACACCGAGAATAATTTGCACCGTGAATGATTCGGTATTCGATAAAAAATAACAAATACGTTGGCTCAAGAAAAGAAAGCAGAAAATTTAAAAGCATGTATGACTCAACAAGTCGGTGAATTATTAATCGAGTCTGAAATCGAGTTTTCTTCGATCGTTCGAATTGTGAAGTAATTTGCACGAAGAAAAGAATCGCTGCGGTGGTACGAAATGTGTCTATCCGGTGTAAAAATTTACAAGAGCGATCAAAGACGATCGCGATCAACGATCAACCTATTCTTAAAGATGCGAGTAACAAGTAATAGGTGCAATTTATGGTTTTTGCGTGACGATGAATCGCCACGTTTCCGTCGACGTCGAATCATTATCATCATCGTTATAATCATAATCATTATCGTCATCATCATCATCATCATTATCGTCGTCATCATTATCATCATCGTCATCATCATCATCATCATCATCATCATCATCATCATCATCATCATCGTCATCATCATCATCATCATCATCATCATCATCATCATTATTATTATTATTATTATTATTATTATTATTATCGTCGTCATTATCATCATCTTTAGAATGGACGATGAAGACGACGAAAGACACGGATGCGAAGGACGGTAGCAACGATGCGATCGCGTCGTCATCGTTAATCAGAGATGCTGGAAATTGCGAGCGCGGCAAATCGCGGTTGAAGCGTAATTTCAGCTATCTGTATAAATCACAGTCGCAATAATTTACCGTAATTACTATCAATCGTTGGTTATTTCGACATTGTACCCGACGTATCCACGCTCATTCTAACATTTTTTATGTCCATCACCTTCAACCTTCGTTCCATTCGATTTTGCATTTCGCTCGGTACATTTTACACGGTCATTTTAACATTTAGTAATTTAATTTTTTTATTTATGCATTTATCTACTTTATCGATAGTATTTATATACTATATGTCTGGTTGAATCAATCATCTTTTTCTATATATATATATATATATATATATATATATATATATATATATATATGTACATGTGAAAAGATACATTATATACTATAGATGTTTATTGAATTCATATTGATATTCTCGATAAATTTTGTCAAACATAAAATATCGATTTCCATTAAAAAAAAAGTTTGTTATGGCCTCCATATTTTGATAACAATTCTTTTTATGAAATAGTTGCAATAAATGTTATGATACATTTAACTCTAAATACCTAGCTAAATTTTTATTTGAAACATTTATTGTTTATAAAACCAACGGAATCAGATATATTTGGCCATATCTGTTAAAAAGAAATACCTATATAATATATATATATATATATATATATATATATATATATATATATATCATCTACAAATATATATGTATATTGAAATTCTTAGATTTAAGAAAATAAGATAATTAGAATAAAAATGAAAGATTTTCGTCTGTATCGAGAATACTTTTGTTATCCTTTAGTACGAATGTTTCTACAGGATACATATTTCTGAAAATGAAGATTTATAGGTTGCTTGTAATAGCAACGGCGTACGAGTGTCTCGCAAAATACGACTATACAAGGCGATATCGATATTAGGGGGGGCGAGAATCACGTGTGTTGGTCGCGATGTGTTCAATGCGTTACGGTTACAACGCAGGACGTTATATATCTCCTATCGGTTACTGTCGTTATTGAGAGCTACGATAATCCCCCGAGGCGCGTATGTGCTACTCGAAACGCAAATACGTTTTGTTATATTCATCCCATAGTGCGAAAATTAATGGACCGAATACGAAAATAAATCCGATATATTTACCTCAATTAATCGATTTCACATTAATTATTATATAACATATTATTTAAGATATTATATAGGAGACTAAATTATTAGTCAAAAGAAAGACGATGATCGGATTTATATATCGTTTTATTGTTATTAATACAAAAGCTTTAATCCGTGTATTTATAATTTCTCAAAATTTGTTCGAACCAAATGAAATTTTTAAAATAATTGCTCAATTTTTAAAATAATTGCTTTACAATCGAACAAAAAGTTGAGGCTATTTAATTTCCGGAAATATTAGTTATATGCCATAAGGCTATAAGCCTTTAAACGCGTGAAATAAAAAGAGAGAGATTAAGAGAGAGAGAAAGTCTGTGTACGAGCAAAGTGGAATTGTAAAGTTGGTTACACAAGAAACGCATTGATTGAGTGATTTGTGATTTGAGTTGAGTTCCGTGGTCTGTGTTTTATGTACATCGATGGTGCGATGGTAACTTTCTAGAGATTCAGCGTCCCGAGGTTGAATTTAGCCCGTGAAGAAAAATTTGATTTCGTAAATTCTAGCGGTTCTCTATTTTATATCTTAAACATATCTTTATATTTTCTCAAAAAATCGACGATATAGCCTCGTCAGTGGAAAAATTGTTATTTCACATTTCGAATTACAGAATGTCACATATGATTTAAATTAATGCGAATGGTTGATATGATATATCGCTTCGACCAAGAAAAAGCACAAAAATGTGTTTCTAAACTTTAGGTTGTCAGTTATATGCTTGACAAGGGAATATGTTAGTATTTAATATTTATTATATTTTAATTTCGAACATGACACATAATATATAATTCACGTATAGGGCAATATGATATATCATTCTGTATAGCGTTGGAGAATGATTTATAATTTGTTTTTGTTTTACGACAGAGTAAGGTGTTTATTTTTTAATTACATTCTTTTTTTCCTTTTTTAACATAATTGAAATCGAAGCGAGAAAAGAGAAGAAATTCGTTTAGATCCGAGTATGTCGAGTGTTCTTACCTTTTACGACCATAAAAAAGCTCGTCCAAAGTATTTTGTTGGTCGGTGGGAAGATCGAGGGTTGGGTACGTAAGGATTTTTTCAGGTAGAAAATTACAGCGAGAGCTTAAGAGAAGCTCTCGAAATAAAACATTAATTCGGCGGATCGATGCGTTTTCTACGGTCCGTAAACCGTCGAAAGAGAGAAAGAGAGAGAGAGAGAGAGAGAGTAAGAGGGTTGAGGATGGATTTCGGAGTAGACTGTGAAACGGGAAGTAGGAGGAAGGGATGGAAAGGTACGTGCGTCGAACCAACTTGGAAATATTACCGGGTTTGGATGCGCTAAGGATTATGTGCCCTCCCAATTAAAGTCCCGGAAATAATAAAAAGGAGAACGGAGCCTAAATTATTCACGTTTCGTTTCAACCGTGGTCTAACCGAAATTACTTGCCGATGAGCTTCGCTAAAAAGTCGGAGAGAAAGGAAACGGGATCGTTGTATATCTGTTGGCGAGAAAAAAGAATTAAAAAAAAAGAATAGAAAACAGGTTTTGTACCACTTAAAACATGGAGGGTGAACGTTTCATCGATCCCACTTCTCGTTTGCAAGTTTTTCAAGAACTCTTTATTGATACATTAGGATCGATGAAACAAGATCGATCTTAAAAATCGATTACAAACGAACGATTTTTAAAATTGTACGAATTAGAAACAATTTCGTCGTAGCAATGCTACGTTTATGGCAAGAAAGATCACGATCAAAAATCGAATTCGCGTATAAACGGAAAATCACAAACGCGTTAAATTAATAGTCGTTAGATTGGTAAAGTCGAGGCGAGCTCGATGCCAGCGAACAAAGTTAAAATCCGATTCGTCTCGTCGGTAAAACTCGACGAAACGGATTAGCAATGAAGCGTTACGTGGCGTCGCGACGATGGCCCGTATTACCTTAGTCGTAAAGCAAGAGGAAAGCTTTGACTAAAGAGAGAAAAAGAGAGAGGAGAGAGAGAGAGAGAGAGAGAGAGAGAGAGAAAGAGAGAAAGAGAGAAGAAGAGGGTGGTCGACGGTGTCCTTTTTTGGGACTTTAAGCACCATAAACCAAGGTGATGTAGTGTCGTAGACACCATTGACAAAGATACGACACCCATGGGGCTGGAAAAGCTATAAGCGAGTGCTCAGCCGCAGGCTCTCCTTGATTTCTCCTCTCTCTCTCTCTTTCTCTCTCTCTTTCTCTCTCTCTCTCTTTCTCTCTTTCTCTCTTTCACCCTTTCGTCGCAATTTCTAGTGAGTGTTCGAAGGAACAAGCCTCCTCTGGGGTACTTCGATCTTTAACCTCACGCCTGAAAGAGTCGTCGAACGATAGAGATCTTTGGAACACAACCCGCTCACTTCCCTCGTTATCCCTTGCGAATAACACCTAGAAAATCCTTCGTGACATAGAGCAAGATTCTAGAGACTATGGATACTTCAGAGTTCAAGTATATTTCTCCGACTCTCTCTCTCTCTCTCTCTCTCTCTCTCTCTCTCCCTTTTTCTCCCTTTCTTACGCACACACATACATACACACACATTGCACCTATTACGATATCTTCCAATTTATAGTCGGTCACTGTGAAAATGTTATCGACTATCGAGCTCGTGCTTCATTTTGTCGCGTACTTTCCTGGAAGTATTCCAACTGAAACCGAAACTTACATCGCGTAGATACTAATCCCTTGATCTAACGCGTGTTATAATTCTTGGAGAAAACCGAGCTTATCTTTGTACAAATGTAATAAATGTATAATCTTTCAAGAATCGTCGTTCGAATAAATAATTGTGATTTATTTTTTTACGTCTAAATGTTTAGACATTTAAATAGATACAATACATGGACGAAGTTACAATATTTCCGATATTACAAACATTATATCGTGTAATTAACGAGCGTCGATTATATTATAATAATTATTACGATTATTTTTTTTCGTTTTTTTTTATATATATAAAAAAGACAAATATAACAACAAAAACAATGTATGTATGTATACGAATTCGAAATCGTTGCGTTGATAAAAGTCTGAGGGATACGTCCAAGATTCTCGAGAACGATGTGCATTAGGGATCGAAGGAGACGCGAGTGGAGTGTGCATTAGAGGGTGATTGAGAGGGAAACGCGAGTATAAGAAGAGGGTTTCCACGGGAATAAAACAGTACGAGACGAAGGGATAGCGTTCATTGACACACGGGTATAGGACGCGTGCCGGTAGTCTCCTTCATCGTTTGGAGTTCTTAGCGGAGTGCTTGCTACGAAAAGGGGTTGAAAAAGGGAGCAAGATAGAGAGAAGGAGAAAAAAGAGAGAGAAAGAGAGAGAGGAAGATAGAACCAAAGAGCGTATACACGCGTGTAAAGAGAAACTCCAAACTCGCGAGGGAACGAAAGGCATGCTTTCGACAAAGTCGCCGAGCGAAGCCAAATTTTCTGCGTTCTTGACTCCGGAGTTCGATAATCTTCGTGACACTTTGTGCGCTTTCCACCCTTTTAAGTCGACCTTAAGATCTTTGAGAACGAAGCTTGAACTCTTTTGATGTCAACGGTCACGGTTAAATGTCGTTTCGAACGTGACTGCTCTTCTTCTCTCTTTTTCTTTAACTCTGTTTTTCAATCTTCATTTATACGTTACAAGCTTTCTCTCTCTTTCTCTCTCTCTTTCTTTTTATCTTGTATTCTCGTTCTTAGCTCGATGTTCAAAGCAATGTAAGTACGTGGATAAGCGAGTGTAGATACATATTAGGTTAAAGCTTTCGAAGCTTGCACTCTCTCTCTCTCTCTCTCTTTTTCTTTTTCTTCCAGCGTCGTTATATACGTCGTTCGTAGTATATGCGAGATAAAGCATAAAGGAACGAACGTAACGAGATTCAAAGTACGTAGCGTGAAACGAAGTACGTGATAAAGTGTGCGAGTAAGTAAGTAGGTATATATATATATGTGTGTGTGTGAGTGTGAGTGTATGTGTGTGCGTGTCTATGGGAATAGAAAATTTCTCGGAGAATTATAGATCAGCTCATTTTCTTAATATTAATTTTAAATGATTCATCTTAATTTATCTTTGAAATCTTTAACGCGCATAGTAGATCATATTACGTAGTTACATATGTACATGCTATTTTCTTATCTCGAATAGAATTGAGGTATGTCTGTCTATCGTTGAACAGTTCTTATTCTTTGGAAAATTTCTTTTTAAAGTAATATGCCGCAATTTGTCGGAACTCGTAAACTCTCTATTAGAGTTTTATTAAATGAAAAAAGAAATGGAAACCGGGATGCAATTTCTCGTTTAAGTGATGAAGCCCCGACAATTTCACTCGGTCTCTTTCCATCTCGTTTTGCTCGTCGAGAAGTAATCAAGCAAAATATAGAATGTTTAATCGTTCTAGTTGACGAACGCGTACCAAGTGGTAAGGGGTAGTCGGCTCGTTGCAATCAAGGTTAGAGACGTCACGTTGGATTAAAGGATGCGACACGAGACAAAGGGTGTAGGACTGAAGGTTACGAATATGAGAAAGACAGAGAGAGAGAGAGAGAGAGAGAGAGAGAGAGAGAGGAAAGGACTTTAATCCCTACGCAGGATTTCGACGGGTTTAAAGTGTCCGGAGACATGGGACCAACGAAAAGCTCACCTGGTGGCAACAATTTCAACGCTATGCGGGCTTATACGATTAACTCGTTCCAGACATTCTAAGTTCATGGTTAAATGATGATAATAATAATAATCATTTACAGGGATCTTTAGAAAAAACCAATAATTGTTGATAACCAATAATCGTCGATAAACAATTATTCATATATCTTTCATTTTGCTTATGTTTTTTAATCGATGATACCTACTAGTATACGTTTTGATGAGAGATATTTTGTTAGTTATATCGAATATAATTATTGTAGTTTATTCTAACGAATACTTTTCGGGTATATGTATATATTTATTTTTTTTATTTTTCTTAACGAGGATATATGTAACATTTAAAATTTCTCTAAGATACAAACGCTCATTGATCGCCAACGAAAGAAAATCTTTGTAAGTAAAGGCGAGCGACTATCTTTTATCGTACACATCGAGAACGAGAGATGATTCAACGAAGAAGGAGAAAAGCCGAGAAAAGGAGAAGCATTTACTATGGTACGGAGCACTCGGATGGAAAAATCGAAACATTAGAGGAGAACTTTTTTCGCGAGTTTTCTCATTACCACCGCCATGTTTTTTGCTTCACGCGCTTCTTTTCCTTTTTCTTCTCATCCTTCGACGTTCTTCCAGTTCTACGAAGCGAACAAAAGAAATCGACCGACTTCTTCCTCTGCTTCTTCTTCTTCTTCTTCTTCTTTTCGGTTCATTTGCATGAGCCTCGGTCTTTCTTCGGAGTTGGGTGTAAAAAGTAAAAAGTAAAAAAAGAAAAGAAAAAGAGAAAAAGAAGAAGAGAAAAGAAAGAAAAGAAAGAAAAGAAAAAAGAAAAAAGAGGCAAGTAAACCGAAGGTACGGCGACCGACTTTCATTACTTACTAGTCAGAACGACGTACAACACATACCAACGAGATGTGTTCTTAAAAAGAATATCGCGTGACTTTTCGCACGAAGCTTCTCTTTTCCTTTTCCTTTTTCTTGTCCTTTTCCTTTTTTCTTCTTTTTTCATTTTCTTCTCTTTTTTTTTTCTTTTGCTTTTTCTTTCTTTCACCTTGGATGTTAACTCGTCGTTCGTATTTTTCATTTCTTTTTTACCATTAACAAGATTCCTCCTGTTATTGGGAAAACGCGACATCCGTGAGAATCTCTACGAGCGTATCTAAGAACGTTAAAACGATCCAGGCTTTGCTCGAATTCAAGATGAAGAAGAAAGCAAGAAGAGATAGAGAAACTCTCGATGGCTGTCCGCAGCACATGTTAGTAGACGAACGTTCAAGTTTCTAGGTGATTGTGGAAAAGCCTCTGCGTTTGTTACATCGAGCTCTTTCGGTTTGCTGCTTCCACATCTCTTTTTTCGCTTCCTATCTCTTTCTCTTTTTCTCTCCCTCCTTCTCTCTCTCTCTTTCATTTTTTCGTTTTTTCTTTTTTTTTCTTTCTTTTTCTTTTTTCTTTCTTCTTTCTTTCTTTCTTTCTTTCTCTAGCCCTCTCCTCTTCGCAGGTCGTTAACTCCAAAGTTCTGGCAAACTGGTGCACGGCACCTTTTCAACAAACCGTTTGTATGTTCGCGACGAAGAGAAAACGCGAGAGAGAAAAATTTAGCGTTATTAGTGCGATTTTGTACGTACTCTTTTTTTTAATTTTTGTTTTTATTTCTTTTTTCCTTATTTCTTATCTTTCTCATTTTTCTTCTCCTTTATTTCCTTCGTCGCAAAATCATAAACTTTTATTCTAAGAATGCCTAGCAGAAAATGAAAAAAAGGAGGTACCTTTCATCTAACAGTTTATATCGAATTTAATTTTCTTTTCTTCCGTGTTGTAGGTACACGCGCAAAAAAAAAAACGTTGCGAGCTTTTATGGAGAGCAATCATTTTTCTTTTTCATACTCTCTTTTTTTTTCCTTCTTTCCGTTTTCAAATTTTATGATTTCGATAGTTACCAAAAAACGCGTGAATTTTTCTTCGGCCAGACGAGACGAAAATCGTACAATAAAAGTGTGCTTTCTTTTCGTTTTGGCATTGCAATTAATTGAAGCTGTCGCCACGTGAAATAATTACGAAACTCGACTGGTACGTTGATGGAAGGGAAAAAGACAGAAAGACAGAGAGAACATGAGAGAAAAAGAGGAACATGAGGAAAAGAGAGAAAGAGAGAGAAGAACGCGACGGTACTCGGTACACGAAAAGTACTCTCGACGAGGGAAAACTCGACGATGACGACCACGACGGCCTCGTGACCCTGAGTCGTGGACGGGTCAACTAGCCACCCGGTACTCGTGCGAATTTACTTCGTTCTTTATTCTTCTACGTTATGTCGCGTCGTGTTGCTACGTTTTTTTCGTTGCTTCCGTGTCCGAAGTGGCAATTTCAGTATTTTTTTTTTCTTTATTCTTCAATAATTCTAAAAGACGATGTTTCTCTCACGCGTTGCAGTTTTAACTGCAATAGGAAACGTAGAAATATCAGAAACGAGTATTAAAAGTTTTGTAGATTAATCCCGTACAAAAATAATATAAATATATCATTTTAAAATGAACTAAGGATTACATTATACAATTATAATTACATTTGTCAATATATATTTAAATATCTTTGATATTAATTTCATTCCAATCGTATGTTTAGGATTGTAATTAAATTCGATAAATTCAAATCGATGTATTCACATATGTATGCATATATTACCGATAAACATTTATTTTTATATACGATAATAATAATGATAATATATAGAAAATCTTTTCTATTTTTGAATTACACATATGTATGTATAAAATGGAGAACGGTGATATCACTTATACGATATGAATATATTTGGCTCTTCCCTTCTTTCGGCACTTTTCGTATTGATCTACCACGGCAATTCCATGACGTTCTTTCGTCGTTCCCGTTGCATTTCCACGCGCACCCGTCTATTCGAGGTAATTTCGTGATTTTGTAATTGTTCTCGTTCACGGAAGTAAAACGTTCAGTGGCATTTATGTACAGTTGGCGGGCCGACCGAAGTTGGCCACAAGCATCTTTGTGCGAACAATTGAAACAATTGTACGGACGTATAGTGAGTCTAATGAATGCCGGCAATAGGAAACACGATGAGTTGGAGAGAGGATAGAAAAGAAAGAAAGAGAGAAAGAGAGAAAAAGAAAAAGAGAGAGAGAGAGAAAGAGAAAGAGAGGACCAGTAAAGGTACCTCTGAAAAGGGAGAGTAGAGAAAAGAGATAGCTTTAAGCGAAAAACATCCGACTTGTAATTCGAACGGGCTTACCGCTCTTATTATTAAGAATTTTATCATTATTATTGCTCTACCCTCCACTATCATTATCCTATTCTTAATAGGATAAAATCCGGGAGAAAACGTAACGGCATTTATGGCCGGCTGCTTTCTATTGTAATGCGGAAAACTTTTCGCTATGGTTCTCAGTATCTTTCGAGAATTTTTACGATGAATTTACATAATTACGTTTTCTCTTCGTCGTTTCCTTGCCCTTTCCTAATACTCTCTCTCTCTCTCTCTCTCTCTCTCTCTCTCTGTTCTCTTTTCTTAAGATTTATCAACAAGAATAAATTTCGTTGGTAGTCTAGTACCCATACTCTTCTACTCGTTTTTTCTTTTTCTAACGTGATAAACCAATAGAAAGAAATCGAATACGAATTAGGATAGGCGAGGGTTCGATCTTTATGAGAGTTACACACGTACGTCACTTACGACTGAGTTTCCTGTCATGGATATAACGCGTAACAGGTGGCACGAAACCGTCGGCTTTCGCACGAAAAAGTCTCATTCGGTTATATTAGAAAAGTTATTCTCTGAAACGCAGAAAGAAATTGGATCGACCAATGTCCAATTGCTGTGGACCGTAAAGCTAACTCGCGAGCCAGTGTTTTCGCGTGAAGAATTTTCTCATTTCCTTCGCGATCCTTTTAACGTTGTCACTGGAGAGATGACAAGAGAATTTGTTTACTTAATTAAAAGACCCACGAAGAAAAAGACTCTGTTTTGCCGGAGGATGGATAAGAGAGTTTCTCTCCTGTATATATTCAAAAAAGGTTTCCTACAATAATGAAAATTCTTGTTTTCCAGATATATATATATATATATATATATATATATATATATATATATATTTCTCTTTTCTACTTCTCATCAACGTTCACCGATAATTAAGTTAATATACACGGCCAACGCGGTTTCATGGTATTTAAAAAGAAACGGATTCGTTCTCGTTCTAATTAGCTCATTACTACAGGTTAAATTTCACGTAATATTAATTACTTCCGCATATTTGATTTCATTGACATTGGTAGTTTTAATTTAATGAAGAAGATGGAAATACGAAATCCGAATTTTTTTCTAGAAGAATAAAGACACCTGTCAGACGTTTTGCTGAGAAAAATTTAATGACGTTCACGATGGAGAGATACGTTAATGTGGGATAGAGTATTCGTGGACGAGGAGAGAAAATGATAAGATAAGAAAAAGAAATAAATAAATAGATAAATGGATAGATAGAGAGAAAGAAAAAGAGAGAGAGAGAGAGAGAAAGAAAAGTTCTATATAGAGATTTATTTATTATTTTCTTTTTAATTTTACATTTTCCCTTTTTCATATTAAAATGAATATTATAGAACATGAGATATTTCAAAAAATGTATTATCTATTTCGTCGAACGATATACTATGAAAGACTCAAAAGTATTGTCTCTATTTACGGCACATTGTATTTATTGTTAAAGTATAGAAACGTTATCGGCAGTGCAAAATATACCGAAATGAAACGATAAGAAACGAACGGATTTAGCTTCTGGTTCGATCTCTTTTTCATTTTTATTCCAAATCAAAAAACACGCGAGTGTTGCTAAAGATAAAAGTATCCATAACGAAAATGTATTCGCGAGCCTTGTTTTGTATAGTTTCTAGATACGAGGAATGTTCTGTTTATTTTTTCTTTCCCTCTTTTTTTCCGTGTTCCTTTTTATTTTTTTTTCCTTTTTGTTTCTTTTACTCGCGCGAATGTAATCGAAACGTTTCGAACGACGAATCCATATCGATATTTGCAATTCCATAAAGCTTTTGATCTGTCGACCAAGCAAAGGAGGGATATTCCACTAATGCATCTTTCAGATTCAACAATGAAAGTGTGCTCGTGTAAATTATGTGTAAGACAATGGAAAACAAGGGGACTGTCCTTATTTTAAAGGTATCGAACGCGACACGTTTGTTTTTCCTAGGTAGGATTTCTCTAAGCTTTGGGAATATCATAGAAGCACGAAGAAAAAAAAAGAAGAATCAAGAAGGAGAAGAAGAAGAAGAAGAAGAAGAAGAACAGGAACAAGAACAAGAAAGTTGGTACATGTGCCGAGGCAGAAGCTTCGTCCGGATTTCCTTCAAAAGCTTCCATCTCTTGGTAAGAAGAAAGTTTTGAGAGTGATGGAGGTTTTAAGGGGAGAAGGTACGAAGGAAGTAGCGAATTTCTATATTTCCAGCTCCGGCATAACCGCTGTCCACGTAATGGCCGCAACTTTTGAGCAATGTCTGTCCTTGTCTTTTTCACTCTCTCTCTCTCTCTCTCTCTCTCTCTCTCTCTCTCTCTCTCTTTCTCTTTCTCTTTCTCTTTTTCTCTTTGCTTCTGTCCTCAAACGGGAAGCATCCACTATAACTAACCAACCACTCACCTGAATTTCAAACTTTTTAAAAGATTGTCCGTCAACGTTCCGATTTTCCCACTCTCGCGAAAAAATATTAACGTAACGTAAAAAGGATTCGTTTAAAGAAAAAAAAGCTGTTTTCAAGTATTTTCTTTTTTATGTAAAAATCTATAATAAGTTCGTGAGATTCAGATTATAAATTCTGAAAGATATTTCGTGAAGTTCAAATAGATAACAGAAAAAGACTCGCAACTGTTAATCTCGTGTAAGTCGAAACCTGATTAAATGTATAATAAAATTCAACATCTTTTTTCTTAGCGACAAAGAAAGAACAATTCTCTTTCTTTTATGTGTGTGTTTTTTTTTATATATAAATAGACAAAGCCAGTTTATCTCATGAAAAAATAGTCTTGGAAACGAACTAGAAAAAGATTTTAAATATCGTGACTGCGGAGCTCATGAATTTTTTACAAAGTCGTCGTCTATCTATTTAAAAGCATAGCACGAGCGCCCTTTCATTTCTGCACGTTTACCACTCTGAAATTTACTCTCGCTCGAATTTAAAAGTTTTTAAAAGATTGCCTCTGTGTAAACGTCCTGCTCTTCGTACCTTCATTCGAGAAAAAAAAAAGAGAACGGTAAGTAGAAACTGTCAAGGAACGACGACATTTCGCTGCTACCTTTTTTCTTATCTTCAATTTGACCCTCGAAGACAATCGCATAGTCTACAAAGAATGAGCTAAAGTTTGTTCTTATAGAACTTTTGTGTGTGTCCCACAAAGGAATTAATTTAATAGTATCTAATACATTATACAAAGCAGTAAGAGCAGTAAGTCATTAGCAAATAGTTTCTATCAATCTTGTCAACTAATTACTATTATTTATATTATCTAATTTTCGTACTTTCAATAAGAAATATTAAAAATATTCAATGTATCACAATCGATTCTAATTTCAACAGAATTATACTCTTTATAAAGATGAAAATACATAAAACGTACATGAAAGATATCGATTTCGACGTAACTATCATTTCGTACCATCTCCATGTTCAAGAACAAACGATATAAATTACCCATCACATCATCTTCCTATATCAAAAATTCAACTCAATCTACGATTACGTCCATGTTCACGTTAAAGGGAATTCTTGTGGCAGACAGTTCGATCATGGAGTCGGCTTAACGTTCGAAGAAATCGAAAAAAAATCGTTTTATACGTTCAAGTGTCCGTTACTTTCGAACGTTCACGAAGCCTTGAAGAAAGGCAAGCGGTTGTGCTTTTACTCGTGCATAAAACTCAGGAGCTCGATGCTTTTGTTCCATCGTTGAGTACTGGGTTTAAAGCGGCGAAACCGTGTGGCAAAAGGGACGAAAAAGAATGGAAACGGAACAACACCATTTCCATGAAGTGAGAGGGAAGAAGGATAAAGAGCGAGAAAGAGAGAAAGAAAAAGAAAGAGAGAGAGAGAGAGAGAGAGAGAGAAAGGGATGAAGGGAGGAAAGAGAAGAGAAAGAAAGAGAAGCAAGGGGAATCGAAGAGAGAAATCTACGGTCCACGTCTTTCATGCGACGTGCAACGCGAGAGTCGATGCTTTCCGTCCTCATCGAATTACGAACGACTCCCAGCCCTTGTTCTCTCCATTCCTTCTATCTCTCTTTTATCGAATCGACGTCACTGATATATACGACGTCATGTGTCATACGTCATTCCATAACGACCCTATGTATCGTGCATGTACAATTTATCAACGTCGAAAGTGCAACGATTTTTTTCTCATTAAAAGGTAAAGTAGCTTCGGGACCGTTTTGACATTTTTCGAAAGCTCGCGAACTCCATTCCTTCGGACATATTTTTATATTTGAGAAGGCATGATATCTATTTATTTCTTTTTTCCTGCATTTTCAAGTCATAACTTTGTTCATCTCCTTATCGATCAGTATTACCCATTTGGATATATAGAGTTATCTAATATTCACGAACGTTTTTCGTACCTACTTCAAATCGATTCGGCAAAGGAGAGATAATTGAATAATTCAGATTTTAGGTAGGAGCAACAACGAAATAGTTTTAGGTACCGTTAAGTGCGGAAACCCTCCTTAACTAAAGTTGCCTCCGGGAATTTCTTTCCTTCTCGTTTTGAGTCGACGTTCGACATGAAAAGACTTCTTAAACTTTGATACCACCTCCGTGTCCGGAAGCAATGTTTACTCGCTTTGGAATAGTAGCAGAAGGTTTTCGAAGGTTGTGCGATGAGAGAGTTGATCGAAGAGAGATAGAGATAGATAGATAGAGAGAGAGAGAAAAACAGAGAAGGAGATTATCAATCAAGATGACAGCGATATAGGAGAGATCCATGCCGCATTAGTCTCCGCCTCGTGGATTCGCTCATGGTGCCAATCACTGAGAAAACCGAAAGTCTCGAGAGACGTAGGGTTCGCAACCCTTGCCGAACAAGTCTCGGCATCGAAGCCGTCAACGCGACGATCCAATCTATCTTATCGACGTTTCGATTTTATAAGATTTTTATTTACGATCTTCGATGTTTATTTTAACGTTTCGTGATTTACATATCTTCTAACTTCTTTACTACAATACATTATAAATATATTTATTTTTCTACCGTATATTTGTTCTTTCGTTCGAAGAAAAATATTTTATTGTATCAAATTCAATCAGAGATTTTATTGTTCGTTTTGAAATTTCATTTCAGCAATGCAAATAAATTAACGCTTTAAAGATTAACTGTTCCACTATAGAAATTAAACCCTATTAGCGAATACCTTTTTGAAAAGAGCAGAAAAATGTTTGGTATTTTTCTGTTTCCTCTTTCCTCTCTTTATTTTTCTTTTCCATATCTCACATCTCCATACAATCAATTTTTAGCATTTTTTTGGTCATATCTATCCGCCTGCTTTTCCTCTCTTTTTCTCTCTCTCTCTCACAATCGAATGGCTGTTAAATCGGCCGAAACATTTGATTACACGAATAATAATTACGAACGAGAGAGTGCGCACGATTAATTGCAGTCCGTAGGGAGAGACGATATTCGACGAGAATTTATCTTTGATGTTATACGCGGCACAATCGCGTGGTCCTGTTCGACGAAAGAGATTCGTTGAAACGAGAACGGAAGAGAGAAGGAGGGATCATCGAGTTTCTGTGTACGTGTTATCGAGCACGGCCTATCTTCCCTCCCTAGCGTACCGTAGCAATTAGTTTAATTAATATCATCACTAAAATTAATAAGGTAAGCTTCGTGCATGTCATACAATGGCGACGTTAACCCCGTTTTTTGTATTATAACGATCGATACACGACGTTTCATAAATAGTTTCGAAATAATGCACAACAGAACATTTTGAAACGAGGAATAAATAAAAAGAAAAATGAAGAAGAAAAAGAAAAGGAACAGATCTTTCAGACGGCGTTTGAAGCGTTAGCTGACCAGTAATTACGGACAGAGAAAGTCTTTTAAAAAGCTCACGTAATGCGGAAGAATTCGCAAATGAACTTCGTTTTCAAGACAGACAGAGAGAGAGAGAGAGAGAGAGAGAGAGGGAGAGAGAGAGAGAAAGAGAAATAAAAAAAGAACGAACGTATGTGTATGAAAGAGAAAGATAAAGACAAGTCGCATTTCGTGCGCGTAATATCCTAGTGACAAATATATCTCAGGGGCGTAAAACGCTCGTGAAACATTCTAAAAAACTAAAAGCTGGCGTAAAAAGCACCGTGCGGTCTTCTCACTCTTTCTTTCTCTTTTCAACATATATCTATACTCCATTCGGCTTACTACGTGAAACGTGCAAAAACAGGACACATATACGCACGTACGAGAAGGTTCGCATGTTTGAATGTATTTTATATGACACTGTATATCGTCGCACGATGTTGTCCCGTTTGGAACAGGTTGGCCGAGTTTCTTTGTGTTTGTCGTATTTCGCGAACGCGTTCAAAGATAGACAACGTCGATTTTCTCTCTCTCTATCTCTCTCCCTCATTCTTTACACTCTGAAATCCAAGGGAAGCGACACACGAAAGCTAGCACGACAGCTATTGGCTTCCTTTTCTATCTCGTTTCTTGAACGTGTCTGTCTATCTCTGTCTCCGTCTTCGTCTTTCTCTCTCTTTCTCTCTTTTTCTTTTTTTATCATCGCAATAAAAAATTATGCTACGATCTTAAACGAATTATCATAAACACGTATGAAATCGATCGAGTTACAGTTTTCTTGTCATAAGAAATTTTCGTTGGGATCGTTTTAACGCATGTGTTAAATTTACGATCACGATGTAGATATGATGTACTTATATATTTCTGATCCGTACTCACTTTTCCATCTGGACTGCATACTTTGATCCCCGCAAGCGAGACTATCAGGAGAACAGGCGTGGACCGATCGCTGTACTGAAACAAAACGGACGACGTCATATAGGCGCTCGAAGTGTGCGTGCGAGAATTAATTAATGTATTCGATCGATTTAATTGCTCGAGATGGAATAACATCGTTTCCAACGAGAGAGTGTGCCATGCAAATATGCGGAGGATCGGAGATTCGATTACCGAACGGACGCCTGTTATTCGAGGTGAAACGTATTATTCTCTGTCTTTTGTCAACTGTCTATTCAACGGCGAGCTTCTCTCTCATTGGTAGAAATTAATTTCTCTGGCGTTCGAATAAATGCCGAATTAAATATCGACTAAAATGATTACGTTCGAGTTTTTCGACTGTTTTCTGAAATAATTAAAACGTGAATCGAATTCGAAAGTCAATTTAATAAAAATCGGATAGGAGTTTTCTTCTTATCCGAGAATAAACGAAAGAATTGGAGAAAAGAAGGGAACTTCTCTACGTGATGTTCGTTTAAAATAAATAAATAAAAATAAAAAAAGAAAGGAAAAGGAATAAAAAAGGAATTAAAAAATAAAAAAATAAGAAGAAAAAAAAATACGTACCGGGCGCTCGGAGACAAAGCCACGGCGGCGTTGTTCTTCCTTCGAGTTTGCCATTGTTTGGACGTGGAGAAAGAAAAAGGGAAGATAGAGTAGAAAGAAGGGGTGACTTCTCAACGTGGGAGAAAAGGTAGTATCGTGGAAGTAGAAGCTTTTCGAGCGGTCGTCTAATTTCGAAAATTGAAAAGTTGGCAAAGTGAGCCGTGAGAATGAAAATGTTGTCGGTGTACGGTATGAAACGAAGACAAAGGTAAAAAGAAACGGAAATAGAAAGAGTAGAATATCTATTACGTGTACGTAAATATACCTTACAATTCATTGTTTCAACATCGATCTCCTTAACATCGATGTATCTACATAAAGTATAACAAAAGATCAACGATATAATTATACCTACTTGTAACGTAAGAGTCACTTTTTTTCAAATGAAAAAGTCTAATATCCTCTTCTATTTTAAAGAGAAAGGACACCCATGGTGTAGGCTCGTTGTTAGCAATGTCATAGTACGATCACGACGTTCTCCAATAAGACTGCTATTGAGCTAGAAACCGTCAGAGCGACGTTCGAGACGAAAAGAAGAGTTCTCGGCTCGTTTCGGGGGCACCCGTAGTGTGTTGCTAGCTTTGTTCACCGAGGGTGATTAAAAAATTGCTGAGTGAGTCGCGTCGGAAGGGAGAATCGACGTAGACGAAGATAGAAAGGAGTGAGGAAGGAGATGAGAAGAGAAAGAGTAAGAGAATAGAGAAGGAGAGAGATAAAAAGGGCGAAAGAGAGAGAGAGAGAGAGAGAGAGAGAGAAAGAGAATCATTGGTAGTACGGTTGGTGTGTACGAGCATTAAATGCATCGGTTACAACCCCGAATGGGCTCTTGACGTGATCGGAAAGCCTTCTGGATAGGACTCCGGTCGTGTACGTGCTTTCCTATCGACTATCACCTTTAAAAGATGTAACAGGATATTTCTCGAAGGTGGAAGTTAGTTATGGAATACATCGTAAAGTTCATCGTTAGAAGTAGATTAGATGTCAGGAAATCGTAAAAACAGATTTTAATGATACTGTTACTGTAATAATACAGTAACACCAGACAGACGTTACCAAGATTATCAATGAAGATACTGATTCGGAAAATGTATCACGAAATTTCATTTTCATATAGTTTCGAATAAGTAATAGCAAGTTTGATAAACGACACAAAAGATAAGATAATATTTTAAAAATACGACGCGTTTCAATGTAATAGACATTAAACATTGTAGGAACATATTTGTAATCTTTATTACTCAACAGAGGCTAGTATTTCTGTCGAAAGATCCATGAAATAGAGATGAGCATGGTAGAATATTTTTTCTTCCAGGCAACATCGCTAAAATTCTCTTTTTTTTCTTCTTTTTTTTTTTGTTTTTCACTCATCCCTCAGTACGTGTCGTTCTTCTCCCTTTACCCATTTGCTTCACTGCTCACCCACATCTGCATAAACTGACACTCGCTCGATTTAGTCTTTTTTTCTCTCTTTCTCTCTGTCTCTCTTACAGTTATCCTCTCCATTCCCTATTCCGTCTTCTCTCGCTGCAAGTGGTCGATGATTGTGCGCGTCCGGACAGGAAGACGCGGAGAATCGTCGTCGTTTCTACCTGAATCTCGTTCAACGAGAGAGTCGAACGAATTGAAATGAGAAATTAATTGGTTTGTCGTCTGCAGGCGACTGCATCGGCTCTTTACCGTTTCTCTCACTTAGGATGCTGGCGGTTCACGCGAGTTAACCGAGATACGAATTGGCTTTCTGGACGGAGAGAGATTCTTCGATGATGACTTGCAGAACTACGTTCTTTTCGTTTTTTCCTTTCTGAAGATGTTAATCAAGCGGATAAACGATTTTGTTGATTTCAAAAGAATATAGAAAATTTATAACGAATTGTTTCGATTTTAATATAATTTTCTTTATATGTAAATCGTTTTATTAATAATAACATTCGATAAAAAAGAAAATGTTCGTAGAAATGAATCCTTCGAGTTCGCTCAACAAATCATATGTTACATAGGGGTAGACATGAAAGTATATATTATATTCGAAGTTCGTAAAATCGTTTTATCGAAGAATCCCGTCTCATAAAATCCTTGAGAATGGATCGTAAAAGGGATGGTTACGAGCATTGTGATTATCGGTGAGTCACAATGATATACAAAATATCATTCGAAGATCATTACTATCGGGGGAGTTACCAAGAGAGAATTTTAATTTAATGTGAATGGCTAAACGGCCTGCACTATCGTTATCTACGAATTTATAAATTATTTCCATAAACTTTCTTGTAATCATTAGAAATTCTCTATATTCAAGTATTCTTCTATATCTTTTATTAACCCTCCCTTAGAAACTTTATCGTTGTTTTGTTAATTTCGAAACTAAAACTAAACTTTTGTAAATTTCGGAACTAAACAAAAAAAGTTGCTTCTTACTCAATTAACTGGTTAAACTACAACAACTAACCAGTTTCCTACGGAATGAGCGTATAAGCGTGAGAGAAGACAAAAGTTATAATTTTCGAAACGCTCGAGCGATTCCGTGGGCACTTCTAACGAGTGCCCGTGAATTCCAAGCACCGAAAACTACGTTAACTTCGATTCGGTCGAGAATTTATCAGGCGGATTTGGTACGGCCAAGTTGGCTATTCAAATATTCTCATTCAGAGCGGAGTGCATCTGAAAATCGCATGAAAGCGGGTTTTAGGATCGAGAGAGAAAACGATTCAATGGTTGATCGGTAATTCACTGATCAACTAATGGTCGAAGGCAATCTTAAAGACCTTTGAAATCTGGAATATACCTTCCGAGCGTTCACCCTAAAGCTGCTCGTAAATTCTACTTCTGAAAAGCTCGGATCATCGAAGCGGAATGCGAGAAAATCAATTAAATGAAACGATTCTAGTCCGTATGACTTTACATCCTCGAGGCATTATCTCTTATAACAATAGGTCAACGTTTATTAATAAATCAATTTAAAACGATCCTATAATCTTTTGCTTCGTTTATAGACCCATAAGTTTTATCTAAAACGTGGATAAAATTTCATTACTTTATTATCGATAAGATCAAAGAACGAATACTTGCTATACGTTTAAATGGAATCTGAATCAACCATCGGCGGCTAATGCATAATAGATCGTAGGCAAACAAGAGAATGAAGTAAAAGCGAAAAAGCGTACGCACAATTTGAAAAGTATCTCATTCAATTTGATGTAATAGACATAGGAAATATACGGTAGTTCGAGCTGATCTCTCTTTTCCGCATTCGAAGTGGCATAAACGCTTTATCAGCTGCGATAACCTTGAATGGCCAGTGAGATTCAATGTCTGGCCGCAGTTTCGTTTTTCAGCGGAAAATAACCAACGAGCGTAAGTGAAAGTTATACGGGCTTTTCCTTTCACGTCGTGTTCATACCATGAGAGAGAGAGAGAGAGAGAGAGAGAGAGAGAGAGAGAGAGAGAGAGAGAGAGAGAGAGAGAGAGAGAGAGATGGAAAGAGACAGAGAGAAAACTGCGGAAGGGAAAACGCACACGAGACGTAACGAAACCACTCGTTCCGTCGGCTCTCCGCGTATGAAGTTCGCTTTAATGCGTTCGAGAATAGGGCCTTCCTTTCAACCACTCCCGTTTTACTTGTTTTTTTTTTCTTCTTTTTTTCTCTCTCTTTCTTCTATACTTTTTGTGTTACAGGAAGTAGGTAGACGCGAGCGAGAAAATGCGGTGAATACGCATTTCCTACGAGTATTAACGTTATGAGCATCGCGAAAAGATCGTCGCGAGTATCCGGACGTGTTGGGAAGTCGCTCAAATTATACAATGCAAAACCACGCGAAGAAGAGAAAGAAGAAACATAGAAATAGAGGGAACGTGAATTTTACAAGGCTCTGGGATATACAGGATGTAGTATTAAAATGGTACCACCTGAATATTTTTCTTGTTTATTGATGTAAAAGTATGTTAGGGTGAAATTTTCGGAGACCATTTCGTAGATAAAAATTGTTGAAAGATTTTTTCCCGTAAAGGTACGGCAGCTCGTTTTATAAACATTCGAATGTTGAATTATTTATCGAATTTCTTGTGAGATACTTGTGATCGATCGGATCGAAGTTTCGATCGATTCGAGAGTGAAACTTTATTCTAATTTTGAAATATCGAACGAAACGTTTCGAACCAGGAAAGTTCCCACGTTTTATCGATAAAACAGCGATATATATCTATAGATTCGTATTGACATTAAATCATGTTGAAGGTACATACGACGAGTACGGCAAATAAATTTCTAGAAAAATACAAACGCAACGATCGTATCGTTTACGCGAAATGAAATAAAAACGTTTTAATAACGTAAACGCGACGTGATCCGACTTTGAG
Source organism: Vespula vulgaris (assembly GCF_905475345.1). Lineage (NCBI taxonomy): Eukaryota > Metazoa > Arthropoda > Insecta > Hymenoptera > Vespidae > Vespula > Vespula vulgaris. The sequence continues at coordinate 14,994,559 of NC_066587.1, forward strand.
TTTTTTCTTTCCGCTGTTTCCGCTCAGTTTCTATTGATTATAATTTTAATACGTGGATAATTTTTCGTTGATAATTTTTCTGTGAAAATCGTTTCTTCACGATCACGTTATTTTATATTTTTACAGTGTCGATATCTGAGAAGACTAACATACATTTCTATAAAAATTGGAATAGATAAAAGAAAATGAAACAAAATTTCATTTTTTATCTTTTCGCAATTATAAATAAAGAACGAAGAAAACCGCACATTTCCATTACAGGAATAGTAACGAACTACGAAGATTTACCGCATTCAAATCCTTGAGAGCGAGAAAGAGAGAGAGAGAGCATCGACGAGATTTGCAAATCAGATTCTATCGAATGGCGTTCATTGTTTATCGATGTAACTGTAAATTTTCAACACTCGAACAACGTTTTATAATATATCATCGCGACGTAGAAACGATTGGAGGCTTTTGCGAGTTTCACTTGGTAGTTCGCGGTGGTCAACGATCACGAAGGTACAAGAGAGCTAATAAATAAAACGGTTCGATTGGTCGATCTCTCGCGTATCTCGTTTCCGTGTAAATCTATTTTTACAGCGGCTCCTACGGACATTTGACGTAAATCCCTGTGCCTCGCCTCGTTTGCATACTTTTCGAAGTATTCTGTGGATTCCACACACTTTGCTATCTTCTCTCTCTCTCTCTCTCTCTCTCTCTCTCTCTCTATCTGTCTGTCTTTCTCTCTCTCCTCTTTGTCTCTGTCTATCTGTCTCTGTCTCTGTCTCTGTCTCTGTCTCGCAGCACCAGCAGCAGCAGTAGATCCGATTAACGGATGTATCAGATATTGCACGCCCTCCTGCCTGCAAGTATTAAACGTTACAAGGGGATATGCACGCGCTTCTATACACACCCACGTATACATCTATGTACATAGTTACACATACACGTTTCGTTATACACATATGTTTACGCCTTATCCTTGTGGTTGTACATTTTCAAGGATAATAGATAACCTTACGGGGCTAGCCCGTGGGGACCAGGTTGCCATGGGAATAAGCCAGCGACCTCTAATGGAGATGGATTTCCGCATCGGTGGATGTAACCTCGCTGGATGACAGATAAGCTTCGAAATTTTACATTCCACCTTTCTATGTGTTGCTTTCGCGGTGCTCATAGACCACCCCCGTGATACATACCTTCTTGTTACGTTACGAACGAACGTGATTTGTCGAAGAAGAGGAATATGGGATGTGGATAAGGTGGATACGATATGAAACTGTATGATGGATCCTATATGATGGAGTAAACTAGTAGGTTTCGATACATAGCTTTTTATCAATGGTTATTACCTTCTTGAACATTTATATATATATATATATATATATATATATATATATATATATATATATATATACTGGGTGTTAAAAAAACGAATACAGAGAGCATACTATGTAATAATCATTAAGTTGATAATGAATAAAAATATATCGGCATGAATCGAAAAATTGCATAATAATATTATCATATATGATTTATGAACGCTTAGATGTAGAAATCGCTGGAGAGACGTATGTCTCTTTAAAAGACAAGAACTTGTGAGAGAGCTTTGACTTTAAACGCCAACGCTATTTGCTATCGTAATAGAGCGTAACGGAGCAGTCATCGACCGATTGATGCGTCTACAAAAGCATCTCTTTTCTTCTTTTCTCTTCTCTTCTCTTCGAATGACTACGACCATCGAAATGTTGGTTCTTGCCTTTCACGCTTTATTTGTTCTCCCCGACAGGATCGAGAGAAGTGTTTGTCTGAGAACTCGAGTGACTCACTCGATCATGAATAAGATTCAATCAAATCGAGAAGTGAAGAATGAGGTTGCATTGATTAACGTTCCTTTTTAGAGAATTAGAACAGATTTCCATGAAATTTCATAGACTTGGAGAAGATCCTCCCACACCTTTTAATTTTGCTATCGACGATAACGAATTACACGAGAAAAAGAGAAAACGAAATAGAAAAAAGAAAAACGATGTCGATCGATTCGTTCGTAACGAACGAAGTCGATGGAATTTTTTGACGAAACTCGTTCGTCCCGTTTGAAACGGGATCGATTAGGATGTCAATTAGGCTGTACAAAGGGGTCGATTATAAAATGCATTTCGTTGCAAAAGAGATTAATCATGGATGCGTGACGTTGGCATGCATCGGTAGTCCTCTAAGTAGAGACAGGACAGTCGAGGGTTATCGGCATGCTATTAACTTCCGGATGTTTGAACTACATTGTCCGTTGACAGCAGGGACATTAATTTGTCCGGCGCATGGTATGAATCATTCGAGTTCAAGAACGGAAACTATTGCGTGATCCATTAAGGAAATACAATTTCGTATCGTAATATTATGATTTTCTCTTCTAAAATGGCGCGAGTTTTCGCTCTTTTCGAATTATCTTTTACTGTATAGAGTTAAATTAAAGTTTTCAATAAACAATGCAATGAGAACAGTGATATCATTAGTCTCGATACGCATAAACATTACCGCTGAGTAGCGTATATCGATATTTTCCATTGTAGAATAAAACTATAATGATTAAAAAAAAAAAGTAAGTTTCGTCTACTACTGAGAATATGGGTATATTTGGACTGTAATAATAATGGTATGAAATACCGTATTATTCTGAGTTTCCATGTTTCAACGTATATCGTAACGGACTACTGTTAAATTATAATTCTGCTTGTAGTGAATTAATTAGTTAGTTATATCAACAAAATTCATGAATTATTAATACAATCGCGTAATTATATATAACGTTTTACATAATATTATCCTGGTTAAACGATTTTCACGATTTCTCATGATTTTATGAAACTGGTTAGACTTTTTCATTTTTCAGTAGAACTTGTAGGGCCATTATTCCGGCATATTAGACAAGAATTTAATAACGTGCCAATATGTTTTACGTGACAACCCCTCGTATGACACAGGAGTGAAGGCCACCTAGAGGGAATGAATGCAGAGACTACGTAATAAATCAGGCAGGAGAGTAGACATACCGCGACGTTGGAAACATTTTCAAGCTTCTGGTTTAAGGGTCGTATGAACACTTTCATCGGTCGTCTTTTTAAGTTTATGAAATATTTGCGTTCAAAGCAAAATAACGGATTCCTCGTACAAAAATTTATTAACCAAGTGAATAATATATTTTTTTATAAGAGGAAAAAAGAGGAAAAACGATTAACTTCGTTATTATTTAAATGTTATTATTTAAATCGTTCTTCTTTGTTGTAGTTTAAATAATTTTCATCTGGATTGCGTAGCATACTTCCCTGTGTCAGAGCCATTTCTTCAGTCGAAAGTAAATACTGACATCAACGGCAGTTATGATTTGAATTATTAATACTAACTTCCTACGAATATAGCTGGAAGATTTGTATTTCTCATATATTTACGACACATACATATTTTGTCGCCCCTTGTAGTTCAGTAAATGTACTCGATTTCTTACCCCATATAAATATTCGAAGGGAAGTTTAACTAGAGGAGAATTATTATCTTCTACTTAAGAACAAAATTCTATGTATTATGCGATCCAAAAAAATTCATGTGTTTCAAAATTAATATCTTTTTATATTGGCTCATTTACTCGAAATATAGTACTCGATTATGGAAAGGAATGAGATTTAACGATTAATTAAAAGAAGTAGGAAGCAATAGGGGAAAGATTAAAAGGGCCAAGAGCGACGAAGGGTTTGAGAAGAAAAAAGGAATATGATGAGAAAGAAAAAAGGGGAGAGATGGAGGAAAAGAAAGAGAGAGAGAGAAAGAGACAGAAAATGAGAGAGAGAGAGAGAGAGAGAGAAAATAAGAGAATGAAAAGGAAAGCAGAGGGAGTAGAAGGAACTGTATATAATAAATGAGCAACGACAATGATATGCACATTTATATATTTACGTTGTAGCGAAACTTAATTATGATCGTCAACAATTATTTGTGAAAATCATTACCAGTTGGCTGCTTTTACACGATTGTGCTAAATTGGAATGGAAACACGATGGAAGCTGAAAGGACGAAGGGTAGGAAGAGAAGGCTTCCCTTATTATAAGGCATTCTTATTATAAGAAGGTTCCCTAATTATTGTCGTGACTTAAGGAGGAAGGACTCGCCTCCTTGAAGCCACTCGGAGTACATTAAATTACGTGCTCACCGTCTTCGTCCTCGTCGTTTGCTCGACAGAACATTCGTATTAAAATGCCTCCTTGTATTACATATATATATATATATATATGTATGTATGTATGTATGTATATAAATTATATAGCCGTATTTACATATTGAAAATATTATCATCTACCTTTTAGAATATTTACACGGAAATTCATGCAAGAACGAAATTCATTTACTCTTTTAATATATGGATCTCGTTTAACCATAAATCGATCAAGAATGAAATTAAAATAATCTAAGTAGAAATAAGTTACAATCCAGTAAGTTAATTTTAGTTGGACGTAGACAAATTTAATTTATTTTTTAATAAATTGAGATCTTTCGAGAATGTAATTTAAAAGAAAAATAAAAGTACAAAGCGCGCATGTCAACTCGATAAAATCGGTATCGATCGAAGATCGTACCAAGGCGAGGCACGGCGCGACGATACGTCGTTAAATCAAAGTAATTAACCTCATTACGATGCTTATAGCTAAATTACTTTGCACACACAGCTAATTTGCATCGGACAGAGAGAGATTGAACGTCCGTTCATTAACTTGTAATAACGTAGCTTTATATATAGATCGCAAGAAACGCGAGACTTCCTCAAAAGCCAACGATCCCAGTAATAGGTATCTCCAAGTATGGTTTATAATATTATTTTTAAATTTATTTATAAACAAATAATTTATTTTCTCGCACATAACCGAATAAAAAGTTAATCGTTAAAGTAGTTAACAACATATCAACAAGTATTAACGACAAGCTTAAGTAGTTAATAACATATATTTAAATCAGAAAGTTCGTTCGATGGACTATTTTGCATTATTAATAGAATTGTTAAAATCAAAGATTTTCAAATCAAATTTATTATATAAAGTTAAATTAACATTATTATTTTTTATATTAATATTTAATATATAAACCGGTTTATGTGCTTTTATATATATTTTATATATACATATATATACATATATGTAAAAGCACATAAACCGATTCAACCTGAAAATTGCTTGCAGGTAAACGATATGTAAATTTCAGAACACATTGAATGAGTTCTGATAGGGCAATCCTCGAACCAAGAACGAAAGCAAGAGCTTCGCAGACTGAACTTTACAACGTGGTATTAGTCTCGGTCGTTCGATTCATATTGTTCACTGAGGTCCCGTCGCGTCGTTACCCTCGTCGTTTCTCTCTCCCCATTCCATTAACCCCATGAACCAACATGGCCGTGGCCATGCCGTAACCCTCGACGACCATTGACATTTTCCTTGCCCCCTACCGGGCAGTACACTCTGTCACGGACCACGTCATGCTTAACACTACGATCGACTTTTCTGTCATTCGCGTTACGTCTATTATCGCTTACACGGCCGATCGATCAACTGTAATTCACCAACAAAATACAACGAGTAGCTATATTTGTTATGTATATGATAAAGTCTGATGAAGGCCTAAATAAATTCTAAGAAATTTGTTCTAATCAATGTTTTCTTATCAAAAGATAAGTAGATTATAATTTAATGCTGAACATGTTTGATATTAAAAGGGAAAAAAGAAGAGAGAGAGAGAGAAAGAGAAGAAACTAATTCCTAAATGATAGAGATTTTATAAATCGTTTATATAAATTCTTTATTAAAAAGTGAAGAGCTCTTTCAAGATGTGCATAATGATTATGGCTCGTCTCAAAAGCGGGTACGAAGAAAATCTTTTTAGAAGTTACAACAGCTCGAAGAGAGATACAGAAAGTTTGTTGTCCTTCTCAACTTGGATCATACTTTTAATTTATATTTCTCCAACCGTACAGGGCACAGTAACGGATTTTTCATTAATCATCGTTGCATTGCTCATTTTATAACTCGTGAATAATAAGACGACACGCTTTTGAAGATGATACGAAAATTGAAAAAGAGAAAAGAGAAAGAGTAAAAGAGAAATAGAAAGAAAGAGAGAGAGAGAGAGAGAGAGAAAAGAAAAGAAAAATCATTTTTCAATTTGTATCTTTTTCCTGTTTTTATTCTTTTTATTCTTATATATTGAACTCTTATTATTATTATTATTTCCCATCTACCACGACTGTTATCGTTTGAAATCCCTCGTGAATCACGGTATGCTCTTGACATCGAAGTTCCTGCCCTTTTCCTTCGACCGAAGTATAGCTAACTTCACACACTTATATATACACACACACACACATACGCACATATACGAACGTATACAGAAAGCAAAGTACGACGATGGTGGCCCGTCTCAACATCGGCTTTTCTTGCCTGTGCAGGCTCCCATCGTAAGAGAGATTTTGCATATTCAAACGTAGAACGGCGGGCCTGAAGCTGACTGCACCTCCCGCTTGGGTTCCGTTACCTACGCCTTCCTTTTAATTATTGCGATTAATTAAGTCGTAACAAGTCTGCGTTAGTAAGGAATAGCTTGCTTCGTGAACGTTTCCAACGAGTCGTCCATGCTGATGGTGATGGTGATGATGGAAGTAGTAGTGTTTTGGTGAATAGTAAAAGGAACGGTAGAAGGAGGTAAGGGAGAAGGGTGAATTCATTATAGGCATCGTTAGTTGCCTTCGTGCTTTCGAACCGTATCAAACGAATTGTTCATAACAATCACATTCCATTAATCCTTTAACACTTCGTTATACTTTGGAATTGCCAAGATTTCTTCTTTTTTCTCGACTGAGAAATTGTTAAATCATATTTCATTTCGTTAGATTCGATATTTTAATTTGTAACTTACACGTGATAGATCGAATTACTTTCTTCTTATACCTACCTAGATAGATAGATCTTTTCCATAGAGTTAATCCCGTCTTTTAATCTCGTTATTTGTTAGTTAAAGTTTTGCTGCAACTGAGTCAGAGCGCTCGAGTATGAGAAAATGAAATAAAATACTCTAGCATTTTACCACAATGACACGAAAGGCAGACTTCTCTTAAACTTTCCTTGAAATCCGTGAGTTAGGTTACGAGCACGGTATTGCTCTTTCCTACTTTTACTCCTTACTTTTACTTTTACTTTTATTCTATTGCATTTTACAAACAAAGTTTAGATAGAGCAAAAATGCACGACGTTTGCAATCATCTCTTAGAGATTTAGAAACCGATTTTACGAAAATAGATCAAACTAACGAGCAAGGAATCGAACTGACGAAAAGAAATTGAATACTTTTCGAGAAAGAAATGAAATACAATAAAATATCTGTAAAATTGAAAAGTGAAAGTTAGCTTGAAACGTTCGAAAGAGAAGAGAGGAGAGAGAAATGTAGAGAAGAGCGCATCCGTGGACCGTCAACGGGACCATATTTCATATTCAGCGACCCGTAACCCTTGCAATCTTCGAGTGGAGGGTGGGCTAACTGGCCGGACGCCTCTGAAATTGAATCCACAATCCAACTTGGAGAATCACCTAGCCACGGTGTAACGTATGCATTGGTTTGAGTAAATGGACGAAGGTGGTCCTCTATCCCTCTATCTTTCTCTCTCTCTCTCTCTCTCTCTTTCTATTTCCCTCCCATCGTAATTTCATTCTCTCTCACACACTATGATTTCCTACTTGTACTTGCGCATTTTACAGAGATTCTTCTTTGTCTCTTTTTCGTTTTATTTCTGTCTCCTCTTTTTCTCTCTTTCTCTTTTCTTCTCTCTCTCTCTCTCTCTCTCTCTCTCTCTCTCTCTCTCTTTCTCTCAATCTCTCAGCAAGCTGGTCTGCACATTGGGAGGGGTATCGAGAGTAGCTCGATACTTTCTGCACGTGATACAGGTTTCGTCCTCATTGGACTCCACCCACGTTTCGTGTTGCTAATCCGCTTTGTCGACCGTAACGTATGTACGTCTCGCGCAAGTGCAGCGAAAAGAGGAAGAGGAGAAGAGAGAGAAAGAGAACAACGAAGAGACTCACGACCTATTCGTCGAATCCACTTTTTTTTTCTCTTGCTTGACGCACGTTTGGATTTGGCTAACGAACCACGTGTATCTACCTGAACATTATCTCACTGTTAGCTTACAGTCCAGTACTATGTTCAGATTTTCTTGTTACTTTTTGCTTTTCTTTTTTCCCCTACGTTATGCTTTTCTACGTATCAGCTTTTATTTTTCCTTTTCTTTTTAACATACGTTCGTTATGACAATTTCACAGTACATGATAATGCGTTTTAACGATCATAATCTTCGTACTCGTTTAAATAAAAATTTTGCTCCCATATGAAAGTAATTTTACATAGATACTCATCGTACGTTTGATCGTCCGCGTTTCGCTTTGTACGTAAACGTGGTTATTTCGCATATAGGTATCCACGTATGGTGACTCACGGATTCATTTATTCGGACGCAAAAATTCAATTCCTTTTATTTCTCGTTGATTTGTCCGCTGTCAGCGAAGTGCTCTTATAATGCGGAGCTATTACCGGTTCAGCACGAACTTTTAATTAACGAGCGCTTTAAGCTGGAGTAATTGGAGTGGAACGATCTGTCATTGGTAGAGAAAAACAAAAAAAGAAAATTCAAAGCAAATATGCGAATTGATTTATTTCTCGAGTCCCGTGTCTACGATAGTAATCAATGGCACGAATAGTTCACACTTACGACGACGTGTCGAAGACGATCGCATTAAGTTTAATACAGTTTTTCATTTGAAATATGTATATCGCAAATGAAAGGTATCGAAATCTTTTGGAAGATATAAGAAAAGACAAATTAAAGAAAAAATCGTCATATTTTTTCTTTTGAACGAAATAATTTTTATATATCATCTATAATGTGTATATATATTTTTTTTGTTGAAAAATATATATATTCACATATCAAGAAAACTGCTGAACGTATCACAAAATTTGTGTTTGTGTTATAGATATAAAAGCCGTACTCAATGTTTCCCTCTCAAAGGGATAGCAATTATTTTGCCATTTTCAGCGCGTAATCGTGCGGCTTCGATTTCTGTTTGCCCTCACAGTTGAAAACCGTAAAAATGGAAGCGAATCGCGATACGCTTACTTTCTCATGCAATATACATTTCGCGATTTATCGTTACGGCCGTTAATTGGCCAAAGTCGGAGGATCGACAGCGATCTCAATAATTATCTTCTTGTCAGTGCCAGAGAAGCGCTTTAATTAAACGAAGGAGCCATTCTTATTGCCAATTACAAAGATGCTGTAAACGGATCTTTTCCTACTTCTCGAACTGAGAGTGTCCAAGGAGAACTTTCGATGGATCGAGATCGAACGCTCGAAGAGATGAACACGAAAAGAAAGAAGAGAAGGAGAAGATGGCTAAGAAGAGATAGAAGAAGGAGGGAAAAGTGGATGATTGTCGACGGTAGACATTGAAAATAAGAAGAAATCAATTAAAAATTAACGCCAACGAATTATTAAGAAACACTCCGAGACTCTTGGAGCCTTACCGATACGAACTTACTACGAATTGGGTACGGCCGACGTGGATAAAGTTTTGTGGGACAAGGGGATGGAATTGCTCAAGAATGAAATAACTTTGAACTCGTTACTTTCTTTCCTTAAAAACTTTCAACTCTTCAAGTTACTCGTCGAGATTGTTATTAACCGTGGAAAGTGGAATTAAAAATTTTCCTTGCATCATCTAATATCTCTGTCGTAAAGACTCTGTCGTTCGTTTACGAAAATAGATAGATAAGTATTTATATCGATCGATTAATTCGATTAATTGTAAGTCATTCCAGAACCGAGCTTTATTAAATTTCAACAAATTTCAATGCCGCAAAAGTACCGAATTAACCAATCTATAGACTGTACTCTCTTAAGAAGATTCGAAGCTTCTTACAAAAAAATGTATTCTCTTAAATTGGTTCAATAATCCATTCGAGTTTCTTTCGTGAAAGGATGTCGGAACCTCCCTCGTTCTTGAAAGAAAAAGGAAAAGAAGAAAAAAAAGAAGAAAAAACGGGCAAACTTTTCGTTTGTTTAAGGAAACCACCAGACGTGGTTAGGAATACGTGAAAGAGGCGTGGTAACCCTCATCACCCCTTTGGACTCCGCAACCCTCATCGACGTACAACCAAATATCCCTCTTTCCTTCCTCCCTTCCGTTCTTCGTCGCGTTTCGTATGCAGCCAAACACGTTGAGCCATTCGCACGCGAAATTTATTCATCGGGCCACCCTTGCTTCGATTCTCCATTTCTCTCTCACTCTTGTTACTCATCCCAGAGAAACGAAACAGCTCGCGATCTGTTTAGGGTCGATGAAGAATTTACCGAACCGCGTCGACCTGTTGGGTATTTTGTGCCAGCCCCTATCGTGTTACGTCGATAAATTCGTCCCGTTCAAGTGGCATTCACTCATCTCTTCTCTCTCTCTTTCTCTCTCTCTCTCTCTCAGTTTGTCATTCGCTTATCGAAAATCATTACGCTTTTAAAAGTGGATCATGTTTAGAGTTTTCAGGCCAACCTTGTTTGTAATATTATCGATCGATTCAATCTTTTAATTAGAACATTCATTATTTAGGTCATACATATTTTCTTTCTGTTATACATATACACAAATATATATTATAGCTAATACACAAATACAAATATTTTCCTCGATACATACTAGTGTAAAAATAGAATCAAATTGAAATGATACGATGTATGCATATTTTGAAAGGTATCGATCGATCGAAACGTTTACACTTGGGAAAACCTAGTACAACTAAATCGTGGTGTTACAAGAGAAGGAAATAAATGCAGAGTGCAAGGACTTAACGAGCGACGATATTCAGAGATATATTATTTCGTCGCCTAGCAATTCAACCTCGTACATATTCATAGATCGCCTGAAATTTTTCGTAATATGCATACACACACGTAGATGTGTCTTTGTATGTGTAGCTATACAAATTTACACATACACACGTACATACATATATATACAATATATATGTATATCGTAGACAGGAAGTCGTGGTCGACGTTAGTTCCGAATAGACTTCTTCTCAAGAAGTGTTTTTCTGGAGACGGTCGAAAAACCACAGCGAGTTCACCGGAGGTTGGCGACAAAGAATATTTATTAAGGAAAGGGAAAGAAAGGACGGCGCGAGGAGAGGACGCGAACGACACATGGCTTTACTTTTGGTTTGAGAGGCCTCGCCAAGCTTTCAAGGAACTTTTAGAGATTTTCATGAGGCTTACCAGCGCACGTTACGTTTTTGTACCTTCGTGAATCTCAAACGACTAATAGCGTGCAAAGTACATGTTCCGTCTTTGCTTTCCTCGCGTTTAAGAAACTCGACTTTAAGTCTGTCTCTCTCTCTCTCTTTTTCTCTCTTTTTCTCTCTTTCGCCGTTCCTTTCTCCTTCACTTCTACGCCTTCTTCGCTCTTTTGATGTTGATATTTTTTCTTTTTTTTTCACTTTTACGAATAAGTCGACGTGAGTAATAATTAAGAAGGAGAAAAGGGGAAAAAGTTTTCCGCCGAAAGGAAGTACAAAGAATGGTCGTCCTTGCTTCGGTGGTGACAAAGATAATTGAAATTTTTTTGGTGCATGTTCGTTCCTTTGTTTGTAGTCACGACCATAATAAAGAGAGTTCTTCGTTTATTTTTCTTCTTTTTTTTTTATTATTATTTTAATTTAATATTGTCAAATAGATGTAATCCATCGATGAAGGATCTTAATTTGGACAATGAAACTTACACGTTTCAGAACAGAAACAAGGCATTAAAGTTTAGTTGAAGATTTAAAGCTTCAAAGTTTTGTTTGAAAATCCCTTAATTAGATAGCCATGACGACGATCTCCGAGATATAACAAAGTTCTATGAGTGACACGCGTGGGAATCGAAAATGCCGGTTTCCTCGTACAACATCGAACTTTCGAGCTCCGCTTTAACTTCGAGCTACCACGATGAAACGTAGAAGTTTCGAACGCTCGACTAATTTCCATGAAGAATTTATCGTCTTGAATCTTTCAATTTTAATGGTTATTCGATCGATTATTGTGCCGTTTTTTATTTTATCGTTTTATATTTTCTGATGTGCATTAATGCAAAACTAAAAAAAAAAAAAGAAACGAATGCATTACATAAAAAAAATATAACGATAGATCTTTAAATGTTGGAAAGAAGTGTTTTATTCTTCTTACTAAAGAAAAGTTTTTAGTAGTACTACAAGCTTTCAAAGTTACAGAGCGTAGATATTTAACTAAGTAACAAAGTTTGTTAATAAGAAATAACAAAGAAATAATACGAAATATAAAAGAATATAAATGGAATAAAATATAAAAATTGATTATGATTATTTAACTATCTCATAAATAGAGATAGGTATTATATTTTCTGTGCGATGGACATTATCCGATATTTAGTATAGCGGTTTATAATGTACTATAGTTGATAGTGTTGCGTTTTATGGCGGTTGATGCGGCGACAGATTGACCAGTAGGACCAGATAAACTAGGGATCAGTGTGGTTTGGTTAGGATCGGATCGATCGGGAGCAGCAGATCGGATTAGAATCTAGAACCGATTAGTATTTGGTTTAGCTTAAGAACGAAGTTTTACGGAACGGAATGCTCTTCGGGAGAATTAGATTCAGTTTAGGAACGGTGACAGTAATCACACACTTGTTGGTAAAGATTAGCTTGAATGGATTAGGTTCGCCAAAGATAATGACGATCGACATTCGTCATTTCCTGATTTGGAAAAGATTGAGATTTTCTTTGGAACATGATACACTTTATAAAATGATACACTATTTTTACAATTTTTTATCTATTATATGTATATGTAAAAAAAAGTTATAATTCTACATTCTAAAATTTCTTTTGAATTTATCATAACGAGACAAATCTTCAAAATGTGAAACAGAAATAATTAGCAGAAAACACTAATTACGTTGTAGTCCTATGTTCTTTGCGTGTAATGTGCGTAACGCTTTTAAGGGTCTCATATTGCTAATTTTGTAAGGGTAGGACACACCTGCAGGTGTGTAAAAGAGAAAGATAGAAGGTTCACGTGGGTTATCTGTTTCACCCTCTATCTCGTAAATACCCCAGCTTGGTAACCGACTGGGGTGTTAGCAAACGGTTATCTGGACACACTTTAGCACGACATCTCTTTCTCTATGTACATATGTAGTTATATTCCCGGAGTATTTAATTGCTTTTTCTATTTCGTGGCTCACGTATACGGCAACTGATTTGCGGCGGACCGTTGCCATATTAATTTCTCTCTATTCACGCCATAAGCCCTTTTTCGTTCTCGATAAAAGAGAACCGTAAAGCCATCGTTATAGTTTCCCGGGTTAAAATGAATCCTTCCACTAGGTATTATTACCAAGGATAAAGTTGTAATTTTCGAGGAACGTAATTACATTTAGGGTTGAAAAATTGATCATAGATGAGAAAATGCACGTTTCGAGTACTTGGAACTTTCTAATCTGTTTTTCTACTGGAAAATCGATCGGCGTTATTTGAAAGTACGCGCGTCTTGGCGATGATTATCGAGAGTAATCGAATACCAGATGGATAAACTGAAAAAGCAAAAACGAGAGAAAAAGAGGGAGAGAAAGAGAAACAGAAAGAGAAAAAGAAAAAAGTGATAGCATTACCAGGTCAGATACTTTCGTTTCTTCGATTTTCCTTCGCTTTTAAGAACAGCTTGCGCCTACGACGAAACCGAGTTACACAGTTCCTCCAAGTAGAAAACTTTTGAGTATCCGTAGTCGAATAGACCATATTGGACTCTTTTTACTTTGCCTCTATTTCTCTTTGCTCCTATTTTATCTACTATCGGTAAAGGATGAAGATTTGTGTTCATCGAAGTGCACTTTCAAATTAAACTTCCTTCGTTCGACTGATGCGCGATAGTTTTATATTATTATTGATAATTATTTTGAAATTGATCGATGGAATGAAACGATTTTATGTAATTACTAAGAAAACGTTGCAAACGTTGTGAAATTAATAGAAAAAGAAGATTATACATCACATAGAATTAATTTAATATAAAAATGAATCATGTCGTTCGTAGAAAATAAAAGAAGAAAAAAAGAAAAAGGGAACAGTTCCTCGAAGATTTATCGAAAATACGCTCGGAAAATCACCGAATAGTTATCGATCGAATCGATTCACCTATCGCGATTAGAATAGTTTATGGTTAAAATGTGAGGGTATAAAGTAACGTAGAACTGGGTTAACGAGAACGCATACTAGTGCGGTTGGATAGAAAAGCGTTAGGTAAAAGGAGAAAATATTTTTGCGACGGGACTCTCGCCTCGAATTCTCTCGTTCGAGATCATTGTTACGTCGATCAATCGAGAAAAAAAAAGCATAGAGAAAGAGGAAGAGAGAGAAATAGAAAGAGTAAGAGAGAGACAGAGAAAGAGAGAGAGAAAGAGAGAAAGAGAGAGAGAGAGAGAGAGAGTTTGTATGTTCGGATGATAAAAGAGATCGGAAGCAGCATTGGCTCGGAACACACTTCGATTATTCAAAGCATGATTCTTTCGAAACGATTCTAGGATTCAGCGATCCTCGTTTAATGGCTGTACCATCGCTAGCCGTTCGCTATCTATGAACTCTTCGACTTGCCTATCAATGGAACTCGGATTTTCGTTTGTCAGGGGCAAGCTTTTATTCAGGCATGTCCATCGTTCGGTCGATCGACTCTTCTACAACTCCACTTCTCTTTCTGTCTAAATCTCTCCCACCTCTTCCTCTCTTCTTCTCTATTTCTCTCTCTCTCTCTCTCTCTTTTTTCTATCTATCTATTCGTCTACCTCTTTCTCTCCCTAGAAAAATCGATCGTGTAGATTTTCTATCGGTGGTTAATCCCGATTCGTGATGTGCAATGGTGCAAACTCGTCGGAGTGTATAATAGATAAAGGGAGATAAGATAAAAATCAATTGTGTCGAATTGAATCTATAAAGAATATAAAAATCATTTAGTTCAGATATGCGCATTGTCCGTTTGATAAGATTAAAAATTGAAAGCCTATCAATCTATGTAGAATTATTAAAAAGTTGATGCAATTTGGAAAAATATGACGAGAATACACCTATGTAGTATGAAAAGTTAATGAACAAATTATCTTTTTGTGTGTGATCGTTCGATAAAAATATAATTTCAATCGTACTCTCGAATAAAAGTAAAATCGTTATATTTTACGAGCAATGGATTTCGTACGTTTGAATATTTGAAAAAAATGTTAAAGTTAATCGAGCGTAATGAGTTAGACTATGAATAAAATTGTACGGTAGGGAGTATACGAGTATATATGTGCGGGTACGAGTGTGTACGGATTAACGGAAGAATCCTCTTGCAGGTTCGACGACCCTTCGGGCGGTGACGGGTGCCGTCGCAACGGACCGAAATTCCACGACGATTCCGCGTAGCATCGGCTTAATTCTTTTCACAGAGAACGCCGAAAAGTTTCTCTCGCGTTTATAAAATTGATGTTCGAGAACGAACGTTGAACATGAGAATAAGATGGGTACGTATACCATATATAGCATATGTATATATATATCTATGTGTATATACACACACACATATATATATACATATATATATATATATATATATATACATATATTATATGTATGTGCGTCCGGCTGGTCGGTTCGATCGCGTGTATCAATCGGTGCAGCTAATTGATAATAACAGTGCTCTTTTAATGTCATCATCCCGGCTAATTAGGATGTGGGCCTCTCTCGTTCAATTACCGTCATGTTATTATGAAACCACTCGGCTCACCCTTTATCCTGTATCCTCCTCTTCTTCCCTTCCCTTCTTTTCATTCCCTCTTTCTCTCTCTCTCTCTCTCTCTCTCTCTCTTTCTTGCTCTCTTTCGTTTGTGGGCCCTCTACTATCGGTCTCACGATATCTTTATTATGTGGTACAGTCGAATTACAATAAATCGTTTCAAATGGACAATGCAAATCGTCGTCGAACGAAGTGCTTGTCATCTAAATGCTTCGTGATAACTTTCAATCGAAATGAAGATGAAAGAGTGTACTTGGAATTATACGCTATAATCAATCATTCGGTACACTTTGTTCTAGCTTGTTATGCACGTAACATCATGGATAGAAGCTCGTAGGATTAGACGAACGTTGCGGCAGCTGCACGATATTACGTTATTACACGTTAGATCGTGTTCCTAGTCGTTGTACAGAGTACGCTTATGATATTCAAAGTAAAGTAACGAAATTTGTTACCATATGCGTTCTAGGATATGCTCGTATAGTTTCTTCAAGAATATTGAATCATTAAACTTGATTTTTTATTCATTTTTATTCATTTTGTGATTTATTCAAAAATCACACTTCTTTTTTTTATTTACCTACATACCTATATTCATGTCTTACATATATATATATATATATATATATATATATATATATATATATATTGTATTGTATATTTAAATTTAAATAAAAACTGGTCGGTGCATTTGAAAACGTTCGTCAAATATCAGTGTACCTTTTATAAGAGATCAGTGCTCGTATCAAAAACATGGCGTTTTGTGTAAAGAACGGATAAACGAAATTCTATGTCGTATTGATTTCGACGCTTCCCGTCGTTCCGATCCGACGAATTCGGCTCGCATCGAAGGGTTTATAAAAATCCACGCTACGATGTATTCTACCTACTCTTTCTATCTTCTTTCGAACGGAAGAGCGCGAATTCAGGCGGCTTATCTTCTTTCTTCGTTTCGACAGTCACATTTGATATCACAAAATCGTTCGAATAAAGTACGACGTTTAAAGATAAAAGTTTCATTCGGAGAAATCTACTTTTTCTTCCTTTTTCTAAATATTATTTCATATTTTCTTTACTAGTCTCTTGTTTTTTTAAATAGATTAAAGTCCAACATAAATAAGAATTTTTTCATCCATATTTAAATCTCTTATTTCTCGTTAGTTCGAGCTAACTTCAAATTACTTTGTAAGTTAGATATATCCTGACTACGTCTATAATAATCACGGTTTGTTAACTAGAGATCAAAATAAATTTAATAAAATTTCTATATAGACATTCCGAGGAAATTAAATAAATTTAATTACACGAGTTTTTTCAATGGCTCAGATTTCCAATTAAAGAGAAGAACTAGTTAAAATGAATTGTGTTTTGATTTTAATTTAAATTCGTTAATTTAGAATGAGAAAATATATGGAAATGTGTAGTATCTCAAAGAACAAAAGTGTAATAATGAATATATTTACTGCGATGTAAGCAATCGTTATAAAGTGACCTCGATCAAGGTCGACGACGTATAATACCGATGTTCTTTGTTGATACTACAACACTCTCTACGAGAGAAAGTTCGAAACGAGTGTCATTATTCCGCCGAATGATCTCATACTTGAAAGGTCATTAAAGTAATTAGCAAATGGAGTAGCGGCTTCAATGGCTCTCTTGACATCCAATTACGCTTACGTTGTCGTCAATGATGTTTCATCGTCTCGAAGACGGGTCACTGAACGCGCGTGTATGTGTCCTCGCAATTACGTGTTCTTTGTGTTCATCATGTAGATGAAAATTAGATCTTCTACCTAGTTATCGTCTCGGAGTGGATGCATTACTATAAACGATTTACGTAAGTACTTAACACTTACTCTACTGTTTCAAAAGAATTTTTATCATCTTCATTTTTTTTTTAGAAATAAATTTTAGTGTAAACGTTTAAGTAGGTACATACAGTCGTCATTGCATCGATACTCGAAATAAATAGGTCAAGCGAAATTGTAACAAATTATTTTCTTTCTGGCTCTCGTTACTTACGTTTAACAAGCTGAATAAGAGTGTATAGAAATGAGGCATATCTTAAAGCTCAGGTTATTAAAGATTTTTCAGCTTTTCATCCGGCATAGCTTTACAGCCCTTCTGAGACGCATGAGATTTGATTCTGACGCCTGTACTGTGATACGCGAAAAAGTCTATCTTGCTTTTATGGATCTCTCGAAAGTTATATTCATAGATATACCTACTTACAGAAACATCGAACTTCCATTCGTAAAGGAAAACACATTTTCTCGATATCGAAAATAATCCACTGATCACATATATGTATATACATACATGCATTTGTCCAATATATATGTATCGAAATATATCATGAGTTCCGAATATAAAAATTAATTTTTTGCAGAGTATTCATAAAAAATCAAATCAATTGCAAACCATTAAATTGAAAAGAATTCTTACTTCAATGATATTATTTTGATAATATCAATAATATTCAACAGAGGACGTCTTTTTATAGTAATTAAAGTAAAGAATGAATATTAATAAATTTTTATCGATATGATTGTAACATAAAATACAATGGTTGTTGACTAAACGGTTGTTAATGATCCTACGAACAATTTGATCGTAAGAAATACGTCGATATTGTATACGAGTTCTTTGATATAGGTATATTGAGTGAATGTGAATCGCTTTCATTGGATCGCGTTTACCCGATCGCGATGAAGAAAAGAAGTCGCTAAAAAAAAAAATACAGACGCTAGTCTGCACAGCAGAATTCTTATTGCAAAGCAATAAGAATAATGAAAACAGGAGAAAGATTCTCGAATTGCTCTTGATGTCAAGATTCTTTCTCCCTTTTTCATCTTACGGCTCTTCAGCTTTCTCGGATATTAGCATCGTAACGGTCTGGGAAGAGAACGGTATAGAGAGAGAGAGAGAGAGAGAGAGAGAGAGAGAGAGAGAGAGAGAGAGAGAGAGAGAGGGAAAGAGAGAGATACAGAGTCATGCGAAACCTAAGGAAGCGTATAATCGAATAACCAAACTATTGCGTTTGCAGCTGTACGAGAATCAACGCATTATCTTTGCACACCTGCACGCACTTCGCACATTTCTCATGATACGATTATATATACCGAATTTATAATCAGATTTAATAATCGTTAAATCGGATAACAAGGATTCGCGTTGTTTAAGCTATTGTTTCGGCCCTTTATCACGGCACGCAGGTTGACAAAAAGCGCGTGCGAAAGAGATATAGTAATATAGTAGGTATATACATTACGAGCGATTAAACGAAGCGGTTAAAGCAGAGCAGACTAATTGGTGGAATTTAATGAATATTCGGCATACTCCGCATAACCAATAGGGAGAGAGAGAGAGAGAGAGAGAGAGAGAGAGAGAGAGAGAGAGATGTTTATCGATAGCTAATACAATTATTTCTCACTATTACATATTTAAAATAGTATCAGATATCAACATAAACTATATTCAACGTGATTATTACGAGAAAGCAAAGATATTTGTAGTCAAAACAAAAAATTGATTTATTTTAATAAACGAAACGGAGAACAATTTCATCACTTTTCTGAACATACTATTAAAATTTTAAAATAGAAACTGGCTTTATGGTCGTTATAAGCAAATAAGAAACCAAATGGTATAAAAAAAGAAGTATTTTTCTCTTTCTTTCTCTGTTCTACCCTCGTTCACAATAGTAAATACTTAGTAATTAGCGTGAAGGAAACAGGTCGCGCCGATAGCAAGACGCGATAAGGCTAATCGAATCGCACTAGTAAATTACTTTCCACCTCCTGTTCGTGAAACGGGGATGCGTAATCAAATAACGTCCTTACAACGCGCGTAATTCGATTGCTTTCGAGGTGAAGAAGAAGAAGTAGAAGCAGAAGAAGTAGAAGAAGAAGACGATAGGCTGAGTGTAGCGACCGAAGACGATTTGAAAATCAAGAAGGAAGGGTGGACAAGAGAAGATGGAAGAAGGGCGGAATACCCTAAAGGACAATAACGACGGATGGTGTTGTACTTCCTGTCGGCGAGTGATCTCAAATTAGCGATTCCCAATCTACCCCGGGGCACTGAAATCACGCGGGAACGTTCTATCTCATTTTAGGATTCTTTCGTTTTACTAACGGCTTACTCGAACATAGATATTATTCATGAACCGTGGAACCTTGGTTGATGATCGTACACTGTTCTCTCTCTCACGTGTAGAATTATTTTACGAGATATTACTCTCTCTCTCTTTCTTTCTCTTTGATCTTTCTCGTATCTACATTGAATGTTCTTTGAAGAAGATACGTGTCGAGTAAGATAAAAGTATATTTATTCGTCGATTTTTCCTTTGGTCCAACTTTACGTTAACTTTCGAAAGATGGACAGAGAAGAACGTGAAGAATAAATAACTACGATGTAAAATTGTAATACGTTATCGTAATACGTTAGGAAAAAAAGTGGCGTTTAAAAATGGAACTATGAGAAGAAAGTTTAGAATAAGGACGAAATGTGACAATGGGTGATGCGAACGAATGAAAGCAAAGGAAAAAGAATGAAAGTGAACGCGGTAGAAGTGTCATTAGAACACTGCTTGGCTAACTTTCTCCGAGTGGTAAAGAGAAGAAAAGAAGAAAGGAAAAAAAAAGACAAAAAAAAACAAAAAAGAGAAAAATGAGAAGGAAGAATGATAAAGAAGGAGGTGGAGCAAAAGCGTTGCCAAAGCAGAGATGAGCTTTTCTTCTACGAGATGGAGGATGCTATTGGGTCGGAGGGGTGGTCCCGTGTCGTCGTGCTTGAAGGCATGTTGGAGAAAATCAAAGATGGCGGAGTGGGGAAGGGGATGGCATGTGCGACCGATTCTGGACCGCAGGAGAAACGAAAGAAAAAAAGGAGGAAAAAGGAATAGACAAGAAAAGAAGAAGAAATTAAGATGGAAAGAAATAAAGTGAAGGAAAGGTAAGAAGAAGAAGAAAGAGAGATAGACAGAAAGAAAGAGAGAGAGAGAGGATGGATTGCTCACGGTCACTGTAGAGGAGGCGCTTAATTGTGTCGCGGAAATACTCAGACACAGGTGGATTCCTTTAATAATGTGCTCGACGGCGCGCTCGGCCGTTTCACCCTCTTGACGTTCTCTTCTTCTTCGTATCACCTACCCTTCTCACGAGTTTCGTTCTTCTTTTGTGTACTTATATTCAAGCGAGCAAGTGAATAAGACCGACGCATACAGAGTCATTTCCGACTCGTTTCATACTTCTTCTTTTTTGGATTTTTGGTATTGTCTTTGTTCTTACACTATCTACTTCTATATATCTGTATATAGCTGCATCGATCATTGTTAATTGATTAATAGTATAAATTCATATTCAAAAATATATTGTCGATCATAATTACATAAAAATTTATTGCGGTTATAAATATTCTCATATTTTTTCGGATCACGGATATCGATACTTTCCTAGAAATACGATTTGGCTAATATATTCTATAACATCAAAGCTTTTTTCGAAATTGCTCTCTTAGGAAGATACCAAGATGGCACATCTGTTGCTGGGACACAAATCGATGTCCCTCCAAGGCAAACACTCGGAAGCGTGTCGCGCTTCCATCAGCAAACAGACCATCACCACTCGACGAACCAGTTTCGTCGTCTAACTAACGGATCGATGTTTTTCTTCTCCAACTTATCAAACCTACTTATAATCATTCCAATCAATAACAACAATTTCCAATCTGATCATATATAACATGAGATGAATTTTTGACGTCATTTGGACGTTCATCGAATAGTAGATCAAAAGAAATTGTATTCCCGTTATATTTGCCGAAGGAAGTACAAAGGAAAGAGGAAGTTGTGCGAATGGAAGACGTTACGTATGTACAAAGTGACGTCTAAGTTGAAATCGACAAGTTCATAGGATCGACTCTTCGATGTATTTCTAGAGCTAACGGAGAACTCGGTGGTCGAAGTCAAGATACTTTGGTAGGATTCCAAAGTGATCGTTGTAGATAGAGTGAGAAAGAGAGGGAGAGAGAGAAAGAGTGAGTGAGTGAGAAACACAGAGAGGAAAGAGAGAGAGAGAGAGATACGACGACGACGTGGGGTGGATAGACGGAAGCTTTCCTTTATGGAGAGGGTGAAACGTTTCTTTGACGGATCATCCGAGCTCTAGTCAGTCGGCGACGTAATCTGTCTAGGCCTTGAGGCGTGGGCGTCGCTGCTCTCTCTCCCTATCACTCTCTTTCTCTTTCTCTCTCTCTCTCTCTCTTTCTCTTTCTCTCTCACCCTTTCTCCTTCCTCCACTTTGTTTCTGGAAAGCAACGTAGGAGGGAAGATAAGAGATAGAAGGACCGATGCAGCCAGCTGCAGCTGCGCGAGTTTGAGCTTTGCTCTCATGATCCATTCGTGATAAACTCCTGATAAAGTAAGTCATCGTGCAATCGCTTCTTATTATTCCTTTTGAAGTTTCAACAATCCCTTAAAATTTCTGAAACACCTTCTTTACCTTCATGAAACTGACAAGATCGTAATAACAATATTGACACTTTTCAAACGATCGATCAATATTAATAAATTTTAATTGAAATTTTAGATATTTAGATAATCGATATAAAATAATATTTATTTTCTCTTCCTTCGTAGTTAATAGAAGAAACGAGAAATTAGAGTGAATCAGATCGATCGCATCCATACGTGCGATTTAAAACTCGTTTCGCGGAGCAATCTCGATCGTGCGAAACTTTTTCTACCTATACCGCACCGCTCTAACGAGAACTAATTTTCTCATGGGGCGGACCACGCGCACGCGGACTTCTAAGAATCTCCCACCCTGTAAATCGGCGCGCGACCCTCGCAAAAGAAAAAGGAGAAGAGCCGGAGGAGGAAGAAGAAGAAAGAGAAGAAGAAGAAGAAGAAGAAGAACACGACGACGAGTGGACCACTCGGAGCCGGAAATTCTCGATCTCGTAACGCTGCGAAGCGATTGATGTAATGAATGTAATTTTACTCGGAGCAAAAGAACGCGTCTTACTCTGAGCAATTTGAGGACGAGGCGAGAGGAACAAAATAATAAGATTGGAGGAAATAATATAAAAAAGTTCGATAATAACGAGTTCGTGATGGAGGATCAACGGATTCCCTTAGAATTATCAGCACTTTTCTTTATTTTCTCTTTATCTTCGTTATTTATTTATTTATTTATTTATTTACTTATTTACTACGGAAAAATTCTCAAAACTCGTATGTATCGTGTCTGTTGATTCGTCCTCGTAAATGTGAATCAATGAAAATTCATATTTTTCAAATAAGGATACGTTATTATATTTTGCAAGAGGAATGAGAACATATGTATTTCTCTCTCTCTCTCTCTCTCTTTCTTTCTCATACTTCCGGATCTCTTGTCGTTTCTTGATTAACGGCGTTCGATATTTCATTTCCTGCTACAAGTAAAATGCTGCCACGTAAAATGATTTAATGATGCGTTTCGATGTTCAACCACCATATTGATTCGTTTAACCACGCTACGAAATCCTCAATGAAATAAAACGATAAATCGATAAGATATTTCTTTTCGTTTGGGTTAGCTTATAGGTAATGGGATATTGTTTTAAAATACCTTTCATTTGTGCAGATAGAATTTTAATGAGGGTCGGCAAGTAAAAACAGTGAATCTAAATGCGGGAAATCAAAAACGTCTCGACGGGAACAGAAGTGATCTTCGTAAGTACAGAAAAAAAACGAACGAGCGAACGAGAGAGAGAGAGAGAGAGATAGATAGATAGATAGATAGAAAGAGAGAGAGAGAGAGAATGAGATGAGGGAGGAGAGGGAAAGTGAGCCATTAATTAATTGCCGTAATTTAAGCGGTCCACACCATAATTTATTCTTAGCTACCGCATAACGTTGCCGAATATTGATCGCCCGTTTCAAGCACGGCTTAATAAGCGTACATAAAATTTGCATAGCAAATAATGCCTCCATTACTCTATCAAACTTCCATCCGAATGCGCGGTTTCTCTCATTGGTATATAATTACATATGTATACATATAATATATATATTTATGTATATATATGTATATGTATACACACATATATTTCTCCGTATGCATTTCCTTGTGTCCACAAAATCCTGAGTCGTCATTATTCGCAACGACGCTCTTTTAACGTCGTATTGTCGATACGAAAAAAAGGAGTTGATTATTATGCGGTACCCTCGGTGGTACACGTTCGTAATAATACTAATAATAATAATCATCATATTCCAGGCATATACGTCAACGTATATGCGACTTAATCGATGTATTCCTGCGTTTACTGATCAATGCGTTAATTAATGACCACATTTTACAGACGGCTACGAAAAGACAATCGTCGTATCAAAAGCCGATTCGCTATAATTCTCTTCGACGTATGACGCAGACGTTTGTTCTTCTACGCATTCCTATTCTTATACATACATACATATATGTAGATAGAGCGTTTAAATTCTAGACATAGAATCGAACACATTTTACGCAACGGAATGCTCGTTCGTTTTCTACCTATAATGAACGGTACGTTGCATAGAGAGCATCGACTAAACTTTATTTTCGTCGATTCGAATGGAGAATCGGTAAACCCTTGGAAAGAATTTTAATTGTGACTTGACTCTCCACTAGCAAAGATGCCTTTTCTATCGTGGCATTGACCTTTTCTCTCTTAGAAGAAAGACAGAGTAAAAGAAAGAGGAGAACTCTTTCTTTGTCTTGCGGGTACTTCGTCTCCGCAAAGAATTATTCGAAAAGTTTTTCGTTCCACGAGTAGATCACCTCTCCATTTCATTTTATTTCCTCGGATTCTTTTGGCATTCTCTCGTATGGACCTATCAATAGTACACTTGTTATCAATCGAAGTTCCCCATACACTTCAGTTCCCGACCTTTCCTCTTACTGCGATATTACTTTTCATATTACGAACTTTCTTTTTGTATAAAAAAAAAAGGAAGAAAAACATTCTCTTCATTTTGAAGGAACGAGAAAAATCGGTAGAGATTTTCGACAATGAAATAGGAAACATTATTGTCTCTTAACGACTGTCTGGTCCATGTCGGTTTTCGTCGACGAGCTTTGCAAGGAAGTTTTTTATCGCCACAAGTTTTCGAAAAACCTCGGACGTACGTACGTAGATCATATTCTACGTTCGTTATAAATGCGACCCTGTAAAAAATTCACCGACGAACGTGAACGAAGTAAAACACGGAGGAACGGAAAAAAATATTCGAGCGTAAAGGATGACGAACACAAAATATTTCGGGATGTAGGATTCGCGTGTGTAATAAAAACTGGTGCTTGGTACGCCGTCGGCATTGACTTTGGAGAATGATCTGAGGATTTTCGAGAGTCAAAGTCCGAAAAAGGGGGATGATATTTTAAAGGGGCATCGTGCGCGTCGGACGGTACGGTGCAATCTCCCCATTTACAATGGACCCGACTCGAGAGCAGGTCTAATATGCTTTAAACCGCCGACATCGAAAGGAGAGAAAGAGAAAAAGAGAGAAAGAAAGAGAGAGAGAGAGAGAAAGAGAGATAGGGGATGGGGAGAGACAGACGAACGGAAAACGGACGGATTGAGAAGAGTAAGGAGGGAAGGGAGAGGTAAGAGGAAGGGATGAAAACCACGAATATTCATAATAGGAAGTCGAAGAGAAATAAGCTGACCCTGCAAACAGCCACTCGCACTTGGCACCGCCTGAATTCTCTGCGTTCGTTATGAGGACTCCTGGATCAACGATGGGAGACCGGAAAGAGAAAAAAAGAAAGAAGAAAAAGGATAAAAAAAAAGAAAAAAAGGAAGATGAAGAAGAAAGAAAGAGAGCTACGCCCCTTCTCTGCTATTCCTTTTTACGCACTTTTTTCCTTCTCGTCTTTGGTAGACTCCCGTCGAGGGCTCGTAGGATGGATTCGTTTCAGGATTGCGTTGGATTCGGACAGAGACAGGGCGTCGATGTCCGATTAAGAGATCGACCCTGTCTAACGCTTCTTGTTATTTCTTTTTCTCTTTTTTGCTTTTCCCTTTGCTTATGCTTTTCCTTTGAAGGAAATTCCGACGGAAAAATTTATCGGGTTTCTTGTGCATCGATTTCCGAACTGTGAATACGATTTTTACTAAAGACATCGGAAATAAATCTCTTTTCTTTCCTTTTGAATGATCTATGAAAAAAGAAAGTGTTTTCTAGTAATCAAAGATTTCGTCGATTGGTGAAAATTCTTTGATCGTGCGATATCATTCGTGCCAATATAGTTGTACGAGTCATCGACGAAATAATTGCTTTGAAAGGATCAATAGGACCAAAGGAAAAGGGATGAAAAAATTCGTAGATGAAAAAATCTGACAAACATGAAAGAGAGAGAGAGAGAGAGAGAGAGAGAGAGAGAGAGAGAGAAGAAGGAAAGTAAAAGAGGGAAAAGGGAGGGTCGAATTGAAAGAAAATGATAAAAAATGCAAGCGGTGTTGATTCGAAGGTCGAAAAAGGGAAAAAGACGACGATAATAGTAGGGAATAACAACAATAACAATAACAATAATGGGGTAGTCTTGCAAACGGGTTGTAAAAAAGAAAAAGATAGAGATAAAGAGAAAGAGAGAGAAAAGAGATTCGCTTGGGCTTGGTAATGGTCTCTTGATATTTTGATGGAGGTGTACGCTATTTCTTTTCTCCGATGGCTTCTGATTCTCTCTCTCTCTCTCTCTCTCTCTCTCTCTCTTTCTCTCTGTCTATTTCTCTCGCTCATTCACTCTCGCACGTTTTTTCTCTTGTTCACTCCGGTCGCAGCTTTACCCTCATTTTCCGACATACAAAGGTCGTCATTATAAATTGATGAGGGCACCCTGACTCTCGCAAATCTATAACGGACTGTTTGTTTGGGTGAAATTGGAGGAAAACATTGCGGTGAGCACCACCCCGGGCGATATACGCCGACCGCAGACGCTTTGGGACGGGTTCGAGGCTCGATGGCTGACCCGACGCCTGTGGGGGTGGGAGAAAGGGGTGGATGAGAGGTGGTAGCTGCTAGCAAGAGTACCAGCGTTTTTCCGTCGCGTCGTTCTTTTTCGCGGATGCACACGCGTCCACTTCTTCTCTCTCCCTCTCTCTATCTCATTTTGTCTGTTTTGTTTTTTAGTTTTTTTTCTTTTCATTTTTTCTTTTTTTTCATTTTTTTCAAAGTCCCCTTTCCCGTCAAAAGTTTGTCGCGTCCGACGACACTTTACTCGGGCTACCGGTAGCCGAGCACCGTGCAAACAAATTTTAACAAGTTTCCAACGATTACGATGTTGTGTAAAAGCGGCCGCGGTTAATCGTGACGCTTTGACAGTCGTTTGGGCGTTCGTTTTGTTTAACGAGATAATGTGCAACGGTAACCGTATGTTTTCACAACTTGCTAATGAGATTGGTAATTAGGGAGAAATTCGTCGAAATATAAAAATTATCTTGATTACTTTGTAACGGAACTTCTCTCGGTTTGCACTTCTACCTACTGTTTTTTTCGAAACATTACCTACGCCTAATTAAGAATTTATAATATATAGAACTTATTTATCGTTCCATTTTGAAACCATTAATTATTATTTTGTATAAGGATTTTCTTTGTTCTATTCCTGCAATATCAGCCAATTATGAAGCTAACTGGCTCGTGCCGACGTCGTTTTCAAGCTCTTGCGAGCATCGACCGATTACGGGAGATAATTAAAAAGGTCGCGCAAGGAGGATACGAATCTCGGAGAAAAAGAGATAGTTTCCCGGTTAGAACTGTCTCTTTTAATCAGAATTTTCATGAGCTCATCCGGACGAAAGAGTTACGTGATACTTTTCTTTGAGTTAAAAGGGAAAACCTTTTCCAACAATCTTCGAGCGAGAGAAAGTTAAAGAGAGAGAAAGGAAAAGAGAGAGAGAGAAAGACGTTTAAAACTTACTAAAATCTTTGTCCTAACGAAAAAAGAAAAAAAATCAGTAGCCGAATAGCCAATAGAACTCTTCTTCTTTCTCGGAGAACACTTTCTTTTTTATAAACTCATCCCTTATATAACTCTGAACGAGAAAATGAAGACGAGTTACTAGATTTTTACAAGCGCAGAAAAAGAGAACAACAAAGGGAAGGAATAAAAACGAGATAACAAAACTATAAGATCGATTAAAATCGAATCAAATTCGAATCCTTCGTCAACGAATCTAACCCTTTTAACTTGTTTAATAATCGTAAGTCGGAACGCTCGAAGACTCGAGTAGGTACTTTATTTTCCTTGCGAACTATGCGCGGGAAATCCTTAACGAAAGCCGTTTATAGCTCATTACGATCTCGTTTAGGAGATGAGAAACGAGGAAGATGGAGAAGAAGAAGAAGGAAGAGAAGAAGGAAGAAGAAAAGGAGGAGGAGGAATAGGAAGAAGAAGAGAACGGAAAGGCCAATGGAGAAACATCGTCGGATTTATGATCGTTTTACCAAAGCAGAATGATGGAAGAGCCGCTACCGTAAAAACTACTTGTCTTTCTCTTTTCTTCTCTTCGTCTCTCTCTCTCTTTTTCTTCCTTTCTCTATTTCTCTCTAACGACTAGTAGGACAAATTCAAAAGTATCCACGCGCTCTTTTCTCATCCATCGTCTCACTCAATCGACCCATCCTCTCTCTCTCTCTCTCTCTCTCTCTCTCTCTCTCTCTCTCTCTCTCTCTTTCTCACTATCTCTTTTTTTCTCTTTACAACGTTGTACGCCTACACGAAGAATAGACGACCTTTCATTCACGAGGCACGTATTATTTGTCACTTTCCGACAATGCTGGAGAAATCCTTCGAAGTCCGCCGAGAGTCTCACACGGCCGTACGAACGACCATGAGCACACCTTTTTTCGTAAAGAGAAAGAGCGAGAAAGAGAGAAAGAGATGAAATTTCGTCAAGGGAGCTTGATTTATGATCGGTCGACCTTCTTTTTCCCACCCTTTTCGTCTCCCTTCGTCATCACCCTCGTACTGACCGTAAAGCACTCGTCGTCCAAACAAAAAGAAAGAGAGACAAATAGGTAGGTAGATAGATAGATAGATAGATAAAGGGAGAAAAAGAAAAAGAAAAAGAGAGAAAAGAAAAAAGAAAATTCGGCGTTATAGACGACGATGTCACTTCGTTCAAACAACGTTAATCAACACTTTTCTTTGATACGTTCTAACTACTTACGCGAATCGAGTTTGTTATTACGTAGACTGGAATTAAATCCATTTTTCTCGTCATTTTTCTAACGATATGACGTAAGTATTGAATTAAATGAAACCGAGTTGACGTTACTGCGATTTGTTTTCGACGGCCATTCGATCGTATTGGTTTTTTTTCTTTTGATTATTTCTAAAACTGATATATCCGTTTCGTTTGTAAACAATAAAAAAAAGGATGACGATCTGTAATGAAATTTGTTGCTTTCAATCAGATCAGTATTATCTTAAAAAATAACTGTTGAAACCGTATGACAAATTTTTAATGAAATTCAATATAAATTTATAGATTAATAAGTATGCGATATATTGGTAGGGAATAAATTTTGCGAGGGGATATCAGGAAAACGGTAAATTCATCATTGTTAAAATGATCTAGGAGCATTTTACATAGAACGTTCTTAGGATACCTACCGTTCGAGCTTCTTGTCGTCGCGAAGGGGGTAATAACTCAGCGATTTTAATTTCAGCATGCTATGGCGAAGCCATTAATACGATCATAAATCGTAGCTCAAATCGGTATTCTCGCTTGATTACACCGTCGAATTAAGTAGAGCGCCGGGGCACGGTATATCTTCGATAATCTCAGGGCTGTTCTCGATTTAGCCGAGGCGAGTGCTCCCATGGGCCACTCTATTCTACGATCTCGTCTTCCCTTCCTTCCTTCCTGCGAGCTTTTCTAATAGCGTGAAACCATCTTGTGATTCATACCTCATTATTCTTTCGTTTGGATATCAAACGAAAGAACTACTGTGGATGTATATCTATTTGAAAATTTTACGATGTATCGTTGAAACATGATAAAGAGTTTATATCTTCGATTCCGTTGGTTTTATATTCTTTTATAAAAATAGTAGCAGTGATCGAGTCGATATTGAAAGAATATCTTCTCAGAAATGATATAAAAACTTTGAACGAATCTCGTTGTTCGTTTTATGTAATAAAAAAGAAGTTACACGCAAAAAAGGAAAGAGAGGAAAAGAAGAGAGAGAAAGAACATATTACAAATATCATGGAGACATCTAAGCAATATATATCATTGTGATCGCATCCACTGACATTCGACGGGACAACGAAAATCCCCAAACGCAGGATGGATTGGCCCTCAAGGGTACGAAGACGTATCCGTTGAAATCGATACGAAGAAGAAATTCGTGGCTATCGACGAAATAGTTCTAGGACAGAAAGCATTCTCTAAGATGTCGGTCGGATTGAAACGATTTTCAGAAGGGTCAAAGGGATTTCTCGTATCCAGCCAAGGTCTAAGAAGAATGAAAGTATATTTGGAAAGTAGGTCGGGGAAGGTAACGAGTAATTGGTCGTAAGGAAACTCTCCATGTTCCTTTCTACGGTCCTTGTCGTTAAGGTGTCTGGGAGAAAAAGGTGAAGGAGGAGGAGGAGAAGGAAGAAGAAACAGAAAACATTTCTTCGACGTTGGGTACGTCTCGAATAAAACGTGGTTGTGGTGTTAATCAAGAGCTAGGACTTTTTATGAGGGTCGAAGGAAGGATAGTGGAAAGAGAGGATATACTCCTAGTCAAACACGTGAGTCGATCTCTTTGTGCGTGATATTGTCGTGAAAATAGAAACGGAGAGAAAGAAAGAGAGAGAGAGAGAGAGAAAGAGAGAGAGAGAGAGAGAATAAATAAAGAGAGGAAAAATAGAAAACAAGAGAGAAAAAATAGGAAGAGAGAAAGAGAGAGAGGATCGAAGTAAATGATGAAACGGAGAAAGGGATGATCGAACGAACGATCGATTCGAACTGAAGGAAGAAGGTTAGAGGATGGCAGTACTGCTGCCGTTTCTGCCGTTGCTGCTCTTCTTCGTATCTTCCTCTTCCGCTGCCTGCGGCCAGATTAGATTGCTTACCACCCATCCCGTCCACTTTGCTCGGACTCCCACTCTTATCCTTCAAGATACATGTCTTTCCCTTTTTCTCTCTTTTTTTTTTCTCAAGAGAGAGAAAGAGTCTTGATGGAACGTCTTGGAAGGTATCACATGGTATTGCTGTAATCGAAGTGCAGACACCGTTGTTAAACCTACGTATTAAGGCTTTTTTCGAATTCGTAATATTATCTCGAATCTTAGATTCTTTTCGAAAGTTTTTTCTATCACGTCATTAATCTCACATTTATAGAGAGAAAATTTATCTTGTAAATAATTTTTAGCGTATTTAGTAATAGATATTACTTCATAGTCGTTATTCTACTTCATTATCGACGCGAACAGCTTTCGTGCTTTATCCATCCCCGAGTTATCGCTGTTACAAAGCGAGCTACCTCGCTTAACATCCCAACCTTGGATAATCGAGATAGCGGCGTAATTGAGACATGGTCGTGTTACGGACAGACTATAACCAAGGACGTAATTTCTTGGGTATAATTGAAACAAAGTCGGTAGCCTCGAACTCAGATTTTCGGGATAATTGAGGTCAGTGTATCGCGTTACAAGCTATTGTGGTCTCTCAGGATAATAAGAAAACCATGTAATCGATCTGAGGAACGTACGAGCAATAATTATAGGATGTTCTACGGTCTACAGATGTTTCGTAACGAGAGAATGGGGATGGCGAAAATAGGGTGATCAGGATGGTATCGTTAGCAAGTCGTCGAGTTTTCCTATCGTCTCTTTGACGTCGCATCGTGTTCAGTACCGCAACGAGAATAAACTTGAAAAGGAGATTGGAATAAGAGAGACGAAGTTGTACGTTTAGTTCAGTAGTCATTAGCGAATATTCCTTTGATCGAATTTCATTGTTAAGATCGTTCGTTAAGAATCATCGATGCTGTCTGAAATATTTTCAAAAGAACGTATATTCTTTGTCGCTCATACGATGTATATCTGTTCATAAAATTTTTAATACGTTTATCGTCGAATAAGTTCTTTTTCATTTATATTCATATAAAAATGAAAATGCAAAAGCGTTTTATATCTTTCGCCAGATTTTACTCTTCCTCTTTTTACAATCGTTGCTATCAACCTCGTAAATTTAAAAATTTTATAAATCTTTTAAATCGATGCATTATTTCCGATCGCATTATAACTGGCCGCGTTATAACAAAAATCGATAACCAGAGATTTAAGAATATTGAAACGGTAAACTTTTTTTTGCGTGCAAAAGAAGCTTTAGAATCATTCTAATTTCTAATTGTTGACATTCGTAAAGGAAGACGACTCAATGAGAAAATAAGTAGTTTTAATTAGACATCGAGAGATAACGGAAGACTGATTTTAAGATAGGAAATGAAAAGGTCGACAGACAAGGGGTAAGGATGGTATAAGACTCGGCGTAGATTCGTTCTGGCAGAAGCGGGTCACCGTTACGAGATCACCGCAAATAAATACCAGTGTACTCCAGCGAGGCGAACCCTCGATGCGCCTACCACATGACAGCCTTAATTTCATTTCGTCGATAGAATTCTGTCTGCTCTGTGGGAACGTTCTCCTCACTCGAGATTGATCGGGAAACGAAGTGCTTCGCAATTTTATCAATGCCGACCTACGATGTCGTAAACTTTTTCCCTTTAGTCTCCCCTCTCAAGTGCTAGAGACTATCTTGGATTTACAGAAGAAGGAACGGATTGAACGTTTACGAGCTAAAGAATCTCAAGCGTTGAATCTTTTATAGACTGGATACATTAATTCTCTACTTGATATATGAATACCGTTGATATATATAATCGCTTTTAAAAGACTAATTCGTATCGATCGATATTATTACGAATTATTATTTCTAACTTATCTATCGATGATTCTGGAGATTTGAATGAAAGAAAAGAAAAGAAAAGAAAAGAAAAGAGAGAAAGATCGGTACTTCTTTTATCGTAACTATTTCTATTGTAAATTAAATTGTAAAACGTTCTATAGATCCATTCTGTCGATGTAGAATTGTTTAAAAAGCATATTATTATATCGGAAATAATACATTTTTATATGGACAAAGAGCTATGCAAATTTCTTCGTGGAAGGAACATAATAATAACATAATAATAATAATCTCATATTATTATGGTGCAGGTCGATGATCCGATCAGAATCGATGAATTGTTTAGTAAACAAGGTGGATCGTTTATGGACAAAATCGAAGGCGATAATCTCAGGATCATTAGATTTATTCTGAAGTTATGTTTAGCGTCTTACGTTAATCCATGGAAGCAGCGTGTACAATGGCCTTTTGCCAATGACAGTCCCAACTCGTCGTGTAAACGGAATGAATGGGATCAGCGCAGCGTATGCCTGCTCGAGATCGTTGGGAAGGTTCAACGAAGTCCTCGTTCCACAGTGGCATCGTTGGCTTCGCTACCATTCGAGTCGTTGATTGTACCACGACAACGACGACTACGACGACAATGACGATGACGTTGGCTATGACGAGAAATCTCGTGCGTAGATACTGGTCGTTGTTAATTACTGTCAAATCGCGGCCTAGTTCATAGCGCATTAATTTAATAGGACGTAAACTACGTCCTATATGCGTCACGATATTCATTTAGAGTTCTTTTCCCTTCTCTCTTTCTCTTTCTCTTTCTCGCCAACGTGTTTCATAGTTCCCTCCGAAAACAGCAACCTCGTTGAAAGAAAATTGTTAACTAACGAGATCGCGAAGGATGGAGGTTTTGTCTACGGCTAATATATGTGTACTTATGTACAATATTTTAGGTCAGAGATATTTTGGAATTTCTAACTTTAAGAAAACGAGATCTTTTATGTGTGTGTGTGTGTATTGTTAGCTTTTACATTTTACGTATTTATCTACTAATATTTGTAATTATATCGTAATAATCATTTCGAAAAAAATATCTACGTTTTAATATCGATTAATCGTAAGAGAAAGTTATCTCGATGACGAATAAAAACAAAATTCGAGAGAAATCCGTACGAGTACGTTCGAATTTTAATTTCGAAGTGAACGCATGCACGAAGTAATCAGAATTTCTATCGGGTTTCGTTCAACTCGTATATACACTATATATACCGTGCATACAACGATGCTCCATACATACGAGTTTAACGGTGTGCATGGGTAGTTGGCCGTATAGCTTTCATTAAAATCCGAAAATGCTGGACCGATCGGGTGCTATTCAGTAATTATTATAGCCACGATTGCGATTGTCGTTGTTCGAACAGTGTCGGTAATTTTCATTTAATACATACTACCAATAAACGATATCGTTACTATTTCTACCTTCCTATATCCTCTTTTCTCTTTATCCTCCCAGCGTGTCTATATATGACGTTTCGACGAAAATACGACGGAAGCATCGATTGCCGCGTTCGTAATTAGCGCGAACTGCACACGACAACGAACTAGCCGAGTCGAACGAACCGAGGCGAAGCGAGTGAAGCTTTCAAACGGGAAGGCCATTCGCAAAAATCGCAATTGGTCAGTACGAGCGATCTGCATAAAGCTAAATGTCGATTTCCCCACTATCCCCAACCCCTCTCCTCCCCCTTTCCTCTCTCATCCCCTTCCCAGTCTCTTTTCGTAGCTTTCGTCGGTCTTTTGATCTCCATTAAATTTCCCCTTACCCCGGCACTCTATTTATTTTTTCCTTTTCCAGTCTTTAACCTAACATAGAGGAAAATATAGAATGAATCACTATACAGAGAGAAATAGAAAGAACGAATGCGAATAACGTCGATTTTGCCACTATCGGCAAATGATAAAACCGGAGGTAAAGGTGAAATTGTAATCGATTCATAATGAATATTTGGGTTGGCAGGACAATTAACTTGTTCGGTAATACGATAGGCAAACGATACAGTTCGGCAAACGAACGCCGTTCTAACTCCGGTGTGGTTCGACGATAGAGCAATATCGACGCGAGAGCTACATACCCCGATCGTTTCGCGGCTTTTAACCACGCTGTGAAGCTTTCGATGAAAAGCATGCGTTTTTTTTCTTCATTTCCTTTTTGGAACGAACGATAGAGAAAAAAAATACATAGCGCATGCGCGTACATTACTTTCTCTGTCTTTCTGTTTCTCTCTCTCTCTCTCTCTCTCCCTCTCTCTTTCTCTCTCTATCTATCTATATCTATCTATCTATCTGTCTATCTATCTATCTCTCTCTATCTATCTCTCTTTCTCTCTCTCTCTCTGTCTCTCTCTGTTTCTATCACTTTTTCTCTCATTCAATGAACGGAGTAATATACGAAAGGGCGAGTTAGAATTTTGCGTTTGGCGAATTGTTTCGAGTACTATGCACGAACGTACCCTCTCGTTCGGTACGTTCACCAGAGAAAGAGAGAGTGAGACAAAGAGAGGATGCTTTATGAAACGTTCGAAGCTTTTTGTCAAAGCTACGGCCGATGCACGATTTATGAATCTCGCTGGTTTTAGTAAAATTCCTTTTGAGTGGATTTGTCGATGGCCGGATTTAATATCGTCTCTCCCTGTGTATATTCCCCCTCTTTCTTTTTCTCTTTCTCTTTCTCTTTCTCTTTTGAGAGATCGCCGCAATATACCGGAAAATGTAGACACGTGTAAAAGTATTTTACCATTTGCTGAATAATCATCGATCTTCTGACTTTCGTTTCCAGCCATCGAAACGTTTCTATCGATTAGATATTTAATATTTGTTATGTTTCTTTGTTAATGATTCTAATAAATCTTCTGTTATTTTGTTAAGAACAATGATATGAATTGTTTGAAAATTATTAGTCACGTTTAATCGAAAAAGGAAGTTGATCACATTTTTCTACACACACACACACACACACACACACACACACACACACACACACACACACACACACATACGCGCGCGTATTTGACGACTTTCTATTTTCCATTTGTCGACTTGCCTCAAAGCTACCCTTAGTTGGCTCAGAGTTTCATTTTTCCCCCACGATGCAACCTCGATCTCGCTCATTGCATCCTTGAAAACAACGCTGAAAGAAAAACTAGTGAATTTACGCTTCGAAGCCGACTCGACCTTAATTCCTTTTTCCACGATGTTGCGTACGCTTATTAAGTTCTTTTTTATTCAAAAATAAAAAAAGACTGCAAAATCTAAAAAGAAAACGTCTACACACGTTGATCGTAATATACTTTGCGTAATTATTTCTTTTTATTCGAAGACCTACTTTTTCAATTTAATCGTAATAAAAAAATTAAATATATATATATATATATATATATATATATATATATATACATACGCGTATGCATGTGTGTATATTATTATCGCATACGATATATACTTATATAAATATATAAAAACAAAAATTAAAATCTTTCTTACACATTGAAATCCATTTTTTGTCAAACATATTGGATTCGAGGATTTCATTGAAATGATCTCACGAAGGAAAGAAAGATTGTAAATCTTCGTATAGAAACGTTTTGAACTGGTCTGGATACACGCGTTCTTTGCGTTGAAGAAAAGTCGTGCGAGTGAACAAGGCGAAAGTATGTAGGATAAAACGGCGGCTGTTTATCGAAACGTCAGGCACAGACTGCCTATCAAAAACAGAAGCTGCTATGGAGATCTCTCCCCGTTTACTGTACGCTCGATTTCGCGTATATACTGAAAACGTTTGTTTATAGTTAATACGAAGACTACAGAGAAATGGTGTGTCTCTGTGCCTCTTTCTTTCTCGTTTTCTCATCTTTCCGTATTCTCTTATCGTTTTATCGATATATAACCGGAATGCCGAAGTTGAAACGTTGCTTTCATACATATACATATATAGACGTATACATATATAGCGTATATTTACGTATTTGTTTACGTGTACTTTCAGAACGATCTATAGAATGAACCTTCTCGAATATTCATTCAAAAAATCGAATGTAATTGAATGTATATCGATATAAAAAGATTTTAAATACGATAACTTTTTTTATATATGAGAGATTTTTATGAAAAGATTTTAATATAATAAAAGACGTGTTCTCCATCAAATATGTCGACTAATGGAGCGAATAAATTGCAAAAGCGATGAAAAAATTGGAGTGAAATTTAACATTACAAAAGAGCGAACAAAAGTCTGAAAATATACCTATATATATATATATATAAATATATAAAATTCATCATCTGCTATGGCGAAATCATTATGCACGTATTCCTATTATTTTTGTTTAACTTATAAAGTCACGCATATTATAAATGCGTACCAACGGCGCCTAAATAACCAAAATAATATATAATAAATTTTGCTTGCAAACACTATGAAATGAACCACACTGTAAAACTTAACGTGTGTTCGTTTTCGCGAGAACACTGGGATGCGTTTTTTTAAATAGAAGTGCATTACGTGTGCGTGCTCATGCATACGTAATTATGTGCGAATCATACGAATTTACGTGTATTTATGTTCGCGTACGTGCACGAAGCTTCGTTTCACATCGTCATAGAAAGAGGAAACAAAATCCAAAAACAGGACTGAAGTTCTGTTGAAAACTTTGTTCCTTCAGTCATTTACTCTTCTTCTTCTCTCTATTTTTCACTTTATATATAATACATAGAATTACAGTATATATACATACATACATACATATATATATATATATATATATATATATATATATATACACATGCATAGATTTCTTTCTCTCTTTCTCTCTTTCTTTCTTTTCTTCTCTACCTTCATCGAGTCTCTCTGAAACTAAA
Organism: Vespula vulgaris; assembly: GCF_905475345.1. Classification (NCBI taxonomy): domain Eukaryota; kingdom Metazoa; phylum Arthropoda; class Insecta; order Hymenoptera; family Vespidae; genus Vespula; species Vespula vulgaris. The sequence continues at coordinate 15,032,306 of NC_066587.1, forward strand.
TACGAGACATTTGAAACATATAAAAGAATAATTTTTCGAAGATTTATATTATTATCAAATATCTCGTTCGCATGACTACCTTCGTAAGTTGATTATATTTCGCCCGTTCTTCGTTAAAAAGTGAAAACGAATACGACGGTACGGTATTGTCCCTTCGATAGGAGTGAAAACGGTAGCCGAGCGAGAGAAAGAGAGAAAAAGAGACGGAACGATCTTTTTGTCTTCTAAAAAAGCAATTTGTTTGCTTCACAGCCGGATGGTTGCAAAACCAATCAGCGAGTTCTCGCTCGAACGGAAGATTCAGCAGGTGGACAAAGACCCGCGGTTGGATAAAAAAATAATAATAGAAAAACAAAAAATAAAAAGGATAAAAAAAACAGAAAAAAAGAAAGGCTCTTCGAAAACGTTATTAGTGCTAGAGAGAGAGAGAGAGAGAGAGAGAGAGAGAGAGAGAGAGAGAATGGTTTGGTTATCAATTGGTAGCGTGATAAATTTTGGCGAATGTTTTTTCGTTGATAGATACCTAATATCGAACGTAGTCGAAGAATGATCGAAAGGGACATAAGCGATCCGTATTCATGATTTCTCTCGTTTCATACAAAATATTGTTTTCCAATATCGATCGCAGAGAATATTACGAACAAAATTCGTCGTTATCAACTGGTAACTTCGTGACATGGTAAAATGGCGTAGGTACGCATTCTTTTTTCGTCATACACTTTTTAATATGAAACACTTTTATTATTTCTTTTTTCCATACCTCTCCACTCCCATCTTTCTCTCTCTCTCTCTCTCTCTTTCTGAAAAACGTAGTAGCGTTCGTACGAAGAGACACTTTTTCGAGCATGGGATCGTTACGCATTTACGTGACAAAAATGCAGCGTCGCGCCGTAGCAATGCACGATATAAATTTAGGGAAGGGAGAAGGGAAAGCCGTTCTCCGTGCACTTTGCTTCGAAACGATCGGAAGTGGGCGGAAAAAGCTCGTGCTAAAACGATCATCGTAAAGTCGTTCGATGGCGAGGAAGAAATCGGAAATTTCATTTGGGACGACTGCTGGCATATCGCCTACGTCACCGACACGAATCTATTCGAATTTCGTTCTGCAAAAAGACGGATGGGACTCGTGGCAATGAAACGGATTCAAACTGGCAGATAACAAAGCTCGATTGTTCTCTCGGCTAGTAGTAGTCGGCTTAATTGATCGATCGCTTCGAAGTAAATCGCTGTTATACGTGTCGCTCGCTGGACGTGGACCTGAATAATTTAAAGGGAAAGTGACTACCGAATCCCTCATCTTATCTTCTTTTTCTTCTTTCTTTATCTTCTCTCTTTCTTCCTCTCCCTCTCTCTTTCTCTCGCTCTCTCTCTCTCTCTCTCTTTCTTTTCTCTTTCTTCTTCCCTTCTTATACTTCCTTCTACCTCTATGAATTTTTACCCCGAGATCACTTCGTTCACGTTCCCTTTCAGAAATGTGATTTCGTCGGTAACACCTTCGAGAAAATTGCGCACACTTCGCTTGCCGCAAATTAATGTAGCTCGCATACGTGAGCCTACGTAATGAAAAAAGAAAAAAGAAAAAAAGGGGCGTTTTGCCTGTGCATGGAAAAAAATTTCTTTATTTTCGCGAATTTTACCGACAAAATATTTCCTAGTTTTTCGAAAAAGTCCGCTTTTTTTTCTTTCTTTCTTTTTTTTTTTTTTTTTTTTGATAGAAACATTTAATAATCGAAATGAAACTTTTGTATCAGCGATCGACAAACAATTGTTGAGCTAATATGACATGGTCCATTCCATCGAATGCTATTTACATATTTATCAAATTTTGTTTTATAAGCGTATATATAAATATGTTATGCTCGCGAAAAGTTTAATGAATAAGATTAATGCACGGAAAAAAGTACGACGAGTAAAAATACACGAAAATATAGGAGAATGACGAACGCGGGGGCGGTATCAATTTTTCATCACCGACTGTTTGCCGAGAGTAATGAATTTTTATCGGACATTACGCGACTATTTACAAGTTTACTTATTGCCATAAGGGATACCGAAATGATGAGACTGGTCTCACTATAGCCGTATGACGTTTTTATTTTTAATTAGGTTACCCAAACTAATTAATTCTTCGCCGGAAGCATCGGCGCGGGCTCTCATTAATACGACACGGGAGTATTGACGGCCAGTAAAATAGAAAAGAAAAAAAAAAAGAGAAGAAAAACGCTCGCCGATGGTGGAAAAAGTTCGTAATTTACGGGCAACGTAAACGCTCTGAGCGGCTCGAAACATCCCTTTTACTGGTTCTTTTTTTTCGAAAATCCCATCGGACGATCCCGATTGATTAGCTTCGTTGTCATTTGTCACACACCTCGGTTATTCTCTCTCTCTGTCTCTCTCCCATTTCTTTTTTATTTTTTCTATCTTCCTTCTATTTTTTTATTAAAAAACGAAAAAAAAGAAGCACTGTTTCTTAATCAAAACTTATCACCTTTCCATTAACACTGTATTTGTATTCACTTCTTCGGTAGATAATACTTTCGGACACAGATAATCGTTCGAAGGTATTTTTTTAAAGGGTATGAGAGTATTTCGATACGAGAAGAGATTGTTACCGTAATACCAGTTCGAAACTTCTCGACACACTTCCCCATGCTCCTTTTATTGGCTTTGTAACCTCTAGTTGGGAGGATCATCGTTTCTAGTATCTTTTATAAGTACAAGCATGTGATTAGCGAAAATAATTTTATAAAATCTATTATAATTGAGATAATTAAAGTTTTGATAATATTATCGATACTTTACTCCAAGTGAAATTTCATTTGATTTCATATAATTTAATTAATTGGAATACTCTTTTGTAAGAGCAAAATGTCGGTATGAATTTTAATAATCCAGAGAAATTTAATTTCTCGTACAATTTCAATTTTATAATTTGATTGATCATCGAGTATTCGGAAAATAATGATCGATTGTCACTATTGTTTAAAATTATAAAAAAAACTTCGTACGTCGAAAAATACAAGGAAATGAATATAAAAAAACGATCACTTCTCATATATTTATATATCCCATATATTAAATATATAAAAAAAATATGTATATATTTTTTTGTTATTTCTAACAAGAAACTTTTAATAATCCCATTGATTAATCCGCACGATTCAATCGAATTCGAAAGCACTTTCACTTCGCGGCGGAACGTCGAAAGGCTGTCACTCAAGATCGAATAATAGACTTCTTGATAAGAAAGGAACGTCTATTAAATCTGTTTAAATCATCATCCGTCATTACTCTCTGGTCTTACTCATTGGTCTCAAGAAAAAGATCGTTAACGAATAAAAAAAAAAAAAGAAAAAGATAAAAAAATAAACGTTTGAAAGATGAAACGAGTAAGTAAAGAGTTCACCAAATTCGATCATTTTCATGTTTAAATTAACCCTTACCTTTAATCCAGATCTGTTTTCTCGATGGATGAAAAGGGAACATCGATCGATCGACTCTAGTCCTTTAGTTTCGTACACGATTGGTCGCACTTGAAAATTAAAGATGGAAGAAAAGAAAAGAATGTGGAACAACGTTGATAAATAATTCACTCCTATATTTGCTAATTCTCTTTCTCTCTCCCTCTCTCTCTTCTCTCTCTCTCTCTCTCTCTCTCTCTCTCTCTCTCTTTTATTTTTTTTATTGTCTCTTGTAATGGACGGAAAAAATAAAAAGAAGGAAATGGAGTTGAAAAAGAAAAAAAAAAATGGAAGAAAGAAATGGAATGATCGTGAAAAAAGAATGACGATACGACAATGACGATGACGATGACGAGAAATGTAAAATCAGAGAAGAGAGGATAGATTGAATCGAAAGAGAGGAAAGGAGAGGATGGAGAGGCAGCGTTCCTCGCGATAGACGATACGCGGATGACTCGCCGGACGCGACTGACAGCACCGTGTTGCGCCACGTGGGCTCCGGCCGGCGCGTACTCACACACAAATGTATACTTGCGCACGAGCGCGCCATTTGCGATCATGCGCAACGTATACCTTCCACTACCGCCATCGTCGCTGCTATACAAGAACGGTACCACTAGCAAAGAGAGAGAAAGAAAGAAAGAGAGAGAGAGAGAGAGAGAGAGAGAGAGAGAGAGAGTATGAAACCTCATTCTACATCCTTCGTTTTCTATCCCCCCTTCTCATTTACCACACCTCCTCCCTTTTTTTGGCGTTCTCGTTAGCTCGCGTAATTAGTCGCGATCATCGATTACGCACCGTTCGTCCCATGAGCCATTTCTTTCGATCGCAAAAAGTTCATATTCTTAGGATCGCACATGACTATCGATTGAAATTATTCGACAAGACATTATATATCTTTTTTTATATTTATTTATTTATTTTTTGTTACGTTTTCGAGAGAGAGAGAAAGAGAAAGAGAAAGAGAGGGAAGAAATTCCGTGACATTGTAATTTTGTAAAAGGTAGAAGTTCGAAAGTAGGTAGGGAAAGAACGCTGTTAACTTCCGGGAGATGTGGTTTAATTAAAAGCTCGGTTTCCACCTGACACGGAGAAAACAATTAAGGCGTCACGAAGAGGTGTTCGATCCTTCGAGTTTCTTATCCTCTCCTGCATTTGTCCTTTCTCCTTTTTTTCTTTCCTTTTCCTTTTTTTTCCTTTTCTTTTTATCAGAGTATCTCGAGTGGGCGATCGATCGATCTGAGACTATTAGGAAGAGGAAAGAAATAAGAAGAAAAGTTGCTTCGTCTATCGACACGATCACTGACATTTTCTTTCTGTCACTCTCGCATGTCTCTAATTCGTTCGATCTCTCTCTTTCTCTCTCTCTCTTTCTCTTCTTCTCTCCCTCTTTTTTTTTGTGGAATCGAACCTCGATTACTAAAGTACAACGTACAAAAGAAACATTGTGAAATATTGATCGCGGTCGTAACCTGATTTACGTTCTACTCGAAGCCACTGACGTACAAGAGGAGCATTACCTACTGCCATGGAACGACGTCATTCGATTAATTAAAATAATTATCTCTCGTACGTGTGACAGTAACATCGAGCTTGCGCGCGCGTTCGATCGTTTTTTTTCTATCTTTGACAGAAAAGCTTCGTGTTTATGTCGAAGGGACATTTCAATGGGCGACAATGTGTTTTCATTTCGACGTAAAAGAATCTATTCTCTCTCTCTCTCTCTCTCTCTCTTTCTCTCTTTTTCTTTTTTCTCTCTCTCTTTCTGTCTTTCACTTTCTTTCTCTTTCTCTCTTATATCTTTGCTTACACAGAGAGAAACCTTCTTTGAAAATCCTAGTACGAAAACGTGTGCATCGTCGATTTCTTTTTTCGCAACAATATGTCTGCGAGGTAGCGACGAAAATAAACCGGAACAAGAATAAGAGAATAAGAACGAGGAAGAATATTCTTTGTTCGTACAGAGGAAAGAACATGTTACGAATTCTGCGGTTCGCTTTCTTTTGAAAGAGCATATACGAAGGGACGGAATAAAAAAGGACGCTTCGTTTTATAGAACAGACAAGAAGGATAAACAAAAGAAAGAAAGAGAGCGAGAAAGAAAGACAGAAAGTATTCGGAACGTGGAAAGGGCAAAAGCGATTAACGTTTTCTTTCCAGAACGTAGAAGTAATAATGAAAAATGAGAAGTATTAAACGTTCAAAATCGAACAATGTCGAAAAAAGAAAGGATACTTCTTTCTCTTTCTCTTTTTATTCTTTGGAAAAAAATATTTCGTTTAAAACAAGACGATACTATCGATCCTCGAAGCGTAAACGCGTTTTTTGTCTTCTAAAACGAAAGAAAATGGCCTCCTACCTCCGACTCTTTTACCCATAATTTTACATTTTCCCCTTTTCTAATTTCTACTTTTCAAAGTAAGTAGTCATAATAACTGTTTTCAATTAGTCTCCATTGAATTTCACGAAACAAAGTCTTTAAATAAGGAACGCTTGGTCCTGCCCCACCCCGAAGATCCGAAAAGAGGCCTCACTTGAATTGTCACGCTTTTGTGACTTCGATGTACTTCGAAACGATGAAAAGAGAGATACCCTCCTTTCTCTTTCTTTATTATGTTGAAATGGCTCAAATTATCGACGATTTAATTAAGATCACGAGAGGATTATATATACATACACACACATATATATATATATATATATATGAATTTAATAAATGAAACATTTAATAATTATCTTCGTATAATAAAGTAACAAAATTTATAAGAAAGAAACAAATTTTTAAGTAAGTGCTGTTATCGAAAAGTCGATATAAAGTTCGTACAGATATATGGACGCTCTCGCATCTCCGAACGGAGAGCAACTCCGAGAAGCGGATGTGACTGGACGGTAGCCTAAGCCAGGGGTGACGTGAGAGAAAGAAAGAAAGAGAGAGCAAGAGAAAGAGAGAAGAAGAAAGTAAGAGAGAGAGAGAGGTGAAGAGAGAGATAAAAATAGAGAATGAGAGAGAGGTGAAGAGAGAAATAAAAATAGAGAGAGAGAGAGAGAGAATGAAAGAAGGAAAAAGAAGGAAGGAATGGAAAGATGGAAGGGAACAGAAAGTAGCAGATTCAGGGACGATTTCAGGGACGACTTCAGGGAGGCTTCTGTGGGAAGCTGCTAATTACCAAGGCTTGTTTGAATCGTTACAGTGGCCATCGGGTTTCTCCTTCTATCACTGACGTCCCTGAACCCTTTCTCCTCTTCTCCTTCTCTTTTCACCTCCTTCAGCATCACAGTATACAGTCATCCCATAGTCCACCGAACTTCCAACGTTTCCTTTCCCAAACCCTGCCTCCCCACTCTGTTCCTAATTCCGTTTCTCACTCCGTACCCTCCGGCATCGTCCACTGGCTTCTTCAGGGCAGCAGAAACGAAGGTACCACCATCACCACACCACCACCATCACCACCAGCATCAGGAACGACGGTGGTGGAACCTTTCCAAAGCGAACTCCTGCGTTTGCTTGCATTCAGGGCAACCACGGGAAAGACCCCGCTGTCTCGAGCGTGTTAATTAGACCTGCTTTTGTTTCGGAAAGAAGCCTGAGTGAGGTAAATATGGACGATCCAAACCGTATTCCTTTCTCTCTCTCTTTCTCTCTCTCTCTCTCTCTCTCTCTCATATTTTCTGTCTGTCTCTTTCTCTCTTTCCTTTTCTTTATCGTTTTCTTTCTTCAGTTCGCCTTATTTACCTGCCTTTTTATCCTCCGATCCTTTGCCTCCTATCGCCTTGGTTTCCCAAGTGTAAGGATGGCGAAGGAGCAACTGGAAGTAGAGGGTTGGAAGGAGTTTCTCGTTTCTTTCGTTTCCATGAAGAAGTAATAATGAAAAATGAAGAAACCATTGAGAACAATCACTTCTGAAAGAGAAAGAGAAAAAGAGAGAAAGAGAGAGGGAGAGAGAGAGAGAGAAGGAGAGAAAGGAAGTGAGAGGGAGTTGAGGAGGGGGTAGAAGAGTGAAAGGAGAAAATTCGCGGTTGCTTTTAATTATCGACGTTTACGTGCTCGGCCGAGCGCCTTTCATTTGCAAATGCGAGAGATTTCGCGTGTTTCTCCCGCGTGTGCTATTCCCGCACAAGAACGGCAACGGATTGCCAAAAGATTTTGATTAACTTTATTGTCTTGAACGCCATGCTAATTAATGCCGATCTCGTTACTTTTTCCCGTAAAAAACCGTATCTTCCTCCAATGACTTTTTTTATTTTTATTATTTGAAAAGAAATATTTGAAAACGAAAAGCCACGTCTCTCTAATTAATTTTTGTCAAATCGCATTGTCACGTGTTATCTGTCTCGTTCTATCAACATGTCGACCTTCTCGACAAATTAAAACGATTGTATTTTTGACGTTTAACTTTTCATCACGTATTTTAAGTTATTTTGCGTTTGACACGTGATCAACGGGCGTATCTTTTCTTTTTTTTTTTGCGTGGTTCGCCTTTAATATTAAAAGTTTTATAAAAAAGATAAGTCGGTGAAAAATATTGGGACAAAGGAACGATATCATATCAGCTAATGATATTTATTAAATCGATCATCGAGCATCGCTTCAAACAATACAATCCTATTTATTTTAGAATCGCTTTGTTAGCGTATATTATTTATTAGGAGATTGGTTATTAGATGACATTATTTTTGGTAATAAACTAAATCCAATTGCTGTATAATTTAATTATATTATATATGTGTAATTATAAACTATCATCAAACGAGAAACGTAGAAATACGAGGAAGATGAAATTTAGAACGACGGGTGAACGACCGCGGAATCATCAACGTTTCCTTCTCTAAAATCTGAGACCAAAGAAAGCTTACACACGATTTTCCTGAAAGTGTAGGTGGTATGAAATTAGAAGCGCACCAGTAACCCCTTCATTTACGTCTCTCCGTCTCTTCGTCTACCGTCCGTCATTTGGTTCCTTCTCTCCTTCTTCGTGTTTTTTGAGAGAAAGAGAAGTAGGAAAAGAATGAGAAAGAAAAAAGAGACGAAGAATGTGAAGGGGCTGGATATTACGGACTAGTCGGGCCTACGCAAATTCATTCATGTTAGGCTTCTATCTTTATCTTTATCTTTATCTTTATCTCTCTCTTTCTTTCTGTCTTTCTCTTTCTATCATTCATTGACACCGTACGAAGGGTCGCTGCGTGATGTTTACATTTCAATTATCCGACGCTTCGCTCGTGCCATTATTAGTATTTGCATGATTTAGTAGGAGAAGCCTGCTTTACCCTGTAGACTGTTCTGTCTGGCTTTCTCGATCGAGAAATGCCGTACTTTATGAGTTCCTCTTACGAAGCTCACCCTCTTGAACCAGAGGGTAGAACTGAGACAATGAGAAAACGAGTTGTATAGAAACTCGAGAATTTCGCTAGTAACCAAACGATACATATCTTCTGACAATTGTCATTACTTCCACTTGTCAGTGTAATAACTTTTTCGATACAATTATAGTATTTAAATATACTATAATTAATATAGATGTATGTATTCATTTGAAGTATATACATTTTATATATATATATATATATGTATTAAAATAAGTTTGTTACGTGTTACATATTATTTAAATAATTTAATTATTGTTAACCCTCTATGTTACTTTGATATTATACTTTTGTAAATGTAATTAAAAAGTTTTAAAAACGTTGAACGAAAGATTAAAGAGATCTAAAACTTACGAGTACATCATACATACATAGTAATTTTTTAATATACGAACAGAATTTTCGTCGATCAACTTTGATGGACGACGGTAAAGACGAATTGAAATCCAGAAAGGGAAAGGCTGAAGACTTACGGATTAATGATTCAAATCCGCGATTAAGTTCGAGCAAAAATGTACGTACGAGTTTCGAGATCGCGGCTTTAAAGTAAACTCGTCGGTATAAAACTTTTACAGCGGCCGAAGGAAAATCGTTGCGGCGAAAGCCGTATATAAATTAGAAGTTTCGGATCAACGTATATACCACTCACGTATTTTAAATGCGAACTAGCTGCAATCTTTCTCAGTAAGAAATTTTATTATAAGATCCTATATGACTTAGTTATTTGAATTAATTTTACCTGCTGTTCCTTGTTTCACAATAATATAATCATTTAAATATCAAACAATTTCGATTATCAAGTCTTTATTTAAATTATATTACACTTGTTTATCATATTACATCTAATTATTAATATACATATATCATGATAATGAAATCATTATAAAATGAGTGAGATTCAATTTTTTCATTTTTATTAAATAATGTCTTCTAATCATAATAAGAGCGGAAAACGAAGTAAAATCTTTTATATTTCGTCGGATTTTATAATTCCGTAATATCAAGAAAAGAGTGAAGATGAATTAACGAATCTTAGAGAAGAGAAATATATGTGTCTATGTGTGTGTGTGTGTGTGTGTGTGTATAGAAAGAAAATCATTGAGATAGGAAAGAAACGGAACATTTTGCGCTCGTTAAAACGTGCCGCTTCAGCATCCATTGCAAACCGGAAGGAAGAGAGTCGCTTTCTTTGCATAAAATGAAGGGCTGACCCATTTTTCGTGCTTGAATTATCCTTGAATAAAACTATAGCTTTATCTCGATCGAGAGTTCTACTTTAAAATATAATTTAGAGATAGCGTATAGATCAATTTATTTTTTATTTTTTCTTCTACGAAAGAAACTAAAAATGAATTTTAGTAGGATTTTTAAGAGATTACCAAACGCTTGCACAAATGTAGATCCCTTTGATTAATTACACATGATTTATATAAAATATAGTATTTATAACAAAAACGAATTTCAAGGGAAATAAAATTCATATACGATGGTTCAACAAGATCAATAAAATATAACAATTCTCGATTCGATTGTTGTACGTGTAAACGGAAACGCAGTTCGGCGTTTCCGGTACGTTCAATGGAACGCATGAGATAAACGTGGTTTTATCGTAACGCTCAACCGATCGTAGACTATTCGAAAAGACTAATCTATCGTTGTCTGGTATACGACTATGACGACGAACTCTCGTCACTAACAAAGTTTCTCTCACGGCACATTTAGCGATTCTCGTCGACGACTTCCATCGGGAATACTAGAGATGTAGGATGAGTATACCATAGAAGTATCGATTATCGTCGATCGAGATTCACGCGAGTGTGTTCACACTTCTCTCAACGAGAAAGAATGCGCAAAATACCGTGAATAATCGAACATGAGTGTCATACCTGAGAATATATTACAACGTTCGCTTGAAAAATCATTTAATGTCACATCGATCATTTTTTTTATCGCTTTCCATTCTTTCGTTTTCACGTCCACTTGAATTCCTTGCTTTTGACGGATCGTCTTTTTAGATTATGCTCCTTAGAACTATTAAAAATATCGTTGCTTGAATATCTTTGCTATCGTTTTCCGATTAAATCGATTTTACGTGTCTCGATCGATTAATCGAAAGGAAAATTATTGATCATCTGTAGATATCTGCTTTTTAAGTTTACTTAGGATTTTGCGTTTTTTTTTGTTAGCACAGGATTGTTCGTAGTAGTAATTTTAGATTTATTTTATCCTAATTTTGGATTAATCGATAAAGAAAAGTGAGATCGTTCTCTACAGAAAGATTAAAGATCCTTCGTTCCTTCGTTTTAGAAGGCGGAAATGAATTTCCTGAAAGTGAACGTTACGAGATGTTTTGGGAATTTTACGAGTTCTTCGATGAGGTCATCCTACCATGGACCATCTATTATCCCTTATCTTTTGATGGGGTCCATCGAATGGACGTGCATTGAACTAATCTTGTTCTGAGAATGTTTTTCTATCGTTTGACGATCCCCTAACGAACGACATCGATGTCCGATGTAATAAAATTCTTGTCTCAGTGCGATCCCGTATCGAATTGATCTTTATAGAAAAGTATTTTATTTTTTTGTTTGCTTCTCGATATTATATCGACGAAAAAGAAAAAAAATTGATTCGACTATAAATTTCACTCAAATAAGTCCTTTCCACAAATTTCTTCCTCGGACATAAAGATAATGGAATTAAAATTAATTAATCAATATCGAATCTTTTCGATATTATGATATTAATCGAAAGCGTAAAGTGAATTTTCTTTGTGAAAATTGGACGCTACTCATTCTTGAAGATTAATTAGGTTCTCTCTCAAACATTCTATATATACGTCTTATCTATTATCATAAACGAGCAATAATAGCGAAGATCCTTCGGGGCAGATAACTGACCGTTTTCGAACAAAGACGATATATATAAACGCGCGAGCTGCCTTCGACAAGTCCCTGGCATCCTGCTTCGCGGCTCGCTTGTTTCTCTACGAGAGATTAGTTCCCCGGAAACGATCGTCCTCGTTGTTCTCTCGTTGACGTTCTCGCGGATCGTCGACTTTATGAGAACAGGATCGCTCGCGTCATTGACTACCATCTCGAAACTCGAAACTCGGCTTCTGCGAATGGCGGCAGTTAGTTCGTTCCATCTCTAACCGTGCGTTTATTCCAAAACTTTGGGAATATCAGATCGACGATGGAGTGTATAAGAGAGACGTAGAGAGAGAAAGAGAGGAAGAGATAGAACTAAGGCACCTCTCTCTCTCTCTCCTTTTCTTTGTGTTCGTCTCTTTCTCTCTCTCTCTCTCTCTTTCTCTTTCTCTATCTCTCTTTATCTCTTTCTCTCTCTCTCTCTCTCTCTCTCACCATCCAAGTCACAGTAACTGCAGTTTGCGAAGACCAACCGAGGATAGATAAGACCAGGAAGGCTCGGACGCGTGGAACGAGTTCGTTCGTCGATGAACGATACGCTCGAGGGTAAGCTCTGTCCTAGCGGGTTTGTGCTTTGTCGATCGTCTTTACTCAGGAAGTCGGGATACAATGTATTGTAGATACACTTTCGACATTTCGATTTGCTTTGCAACGTGTGTACGAAGGGTCGATTGGATCGACATAAACGAGTAAAACGACTTTTCGTAACGTATTCCTTTCAATATAATTAATATAAAAATGTTAATGCATTATTCACGATATTCGCTCTAATAAGGCAATTAATGTTTTTCTCATGGCTTCTCTTTACCTCAATCATATTTAATAAGTATGCTTAATTAGTTTCCCATATCGATGGTAATGAAATCTTATAATTATTGTAGAAAATTTTTTTTGAATACCATCCTCGATCACTTTAGTTAATCATCTTTCCTATACTATTCATCATTTTTACCTCGCTGGTATGAACTCCATGATGAAGCTTCTCGCAGCACTCTTTTCATTAACACACATCACGCGTAACCAGAAAATTAATCGAAGAAGAGCATTAATTACTGCCGATAGACGAATGCATTAACGTGGAATTCGACGGGAAACGCATCTGCTGTGCGTTCTCTTCAGCATCGAACGCGAGTGGAAAGCAAGAAGGGAGAGACAGAGAGAGACAGACAGAGAGAAAGAGAGAGAGAGAGAGAGAGAGAGAGAGAATCAGTCGAGGCAAAGTCGCGTTCTCCAGATTACAAAGGTCGCTCTCCCTCTCTTTCTCTCTCTTTCTCTCTCCCTCCCTCTCTTACATACACGCTCTCATACGACAGAGGTACGAGGAGTGCACTTTTCATTTCAAGGACAATGGACTGGCTCGATATCATCGTTCATCGCGTACCAACGATATATCGTGCACGCTTTAAACCTTTTAGGTCGTGGCCCAACGTTAGCACCGACGCCGACGTCGACGCCAAATGAGATGGCAGGCCGCGGAGAATGGAACGTGAAAGGCTCTTAGCAGGTGCTTTAGGTGGGCGTGTTCGACCGCGATATAGTACCTTTTAACCGTGGAAACAGCGAAAAGCACCACGAGCATGCTTTTCTCTCTCTCTCTCTCTCTCTCTCTCTCTCTGTCTTTTTCACGCTCTTTCTACATTTCCCTTCTCTTTTGCTTTTCCACTCCTTGCTTCTTCTCCGCATCACCAACATTTTCTCCATACCTTTCTTGAACAAAGCCGAGCGATCGTCATGCGAAAAATGCAAGGCAAAGATGCATGTTTCGAATGCTTCAATCTTTCCCTCTATCGGCTCTCTTTCGACCACTGAAAAATGAATTTGGCTCGGTTTTACGTCTATCTCTTGGTTCGCGTTCTTCTATGTCTATACGTTTATTTAAGTGCATGTCTCTGTATTAGTGTGTTTGCATTGGAAAGTTTGCGGTCACAGGTAACGCCACTCGTGCGGAATATCGAGCGAGTTTAACTCGGACTCCGCTTCTGCTCTGGACGTTTCAAGCTCGGTCTCATAATTTTTCGAAAACCAAACACACGGAGTTTATATCCAGGATTGTTTTCTATCATTTATAAACACGATCTTATCCTTTACTCCGCACGAACTGAAAGAACTTCGGAGGAAAAAAGAAATTCTTGAAAATAAATCGTAATTCGATTTTCTTCTTGGTCTACGAATCGATTTCCTGGCTAATTTTATTCTATTTCTCTTTATTCGTGAAGCAAATAAAAGGAAGTAGCGGTAACACACGCTCAGTTTATTTGCTGATCATTTGGCAAACTATTCCGTAGGAGACGATTCGTAGGAAGTTTCCCAAAGGTTCGAGGTAAAACAAATTGCAAGTGTTTTTTCATACGTCAGTAAAAATAAAATAAACGAACGGCCGATTCTAAATATTACAAGTCGTTTACGTGAACCGACACAGGCGATCTTTTGGCTTCCTTCCGACTCCCACGTCGTTGGGAAAAAGCTCCACCCTTACGATTTGCCTCGATACTTTATCCATTCTTTATGCACCGAAAACCCCCGTCGTGGTTCCGCCATAAAGAAAATCCGTGACGGCTCCGACTTTTTCTCGATGTACATAACACCTTTCTATCTCTCTTTCTCTCTCTCTTCATTTCTTTTTCTCTCTCTTTCTATACATTTGTACCTACTACCAGTAAAACTATATCGTTGGCACCGGAACACCATCGAAACGATTCCCCCACGATGTTACAGAACGTCCGTTAGCCCCTTTCTTCGCAGCAGGCACCCGAGATTCGAACTAAAAAGCCCTTTCGAACTCAAGCTGTCCGATCGACGAACCTCGAACAAAAAGGAAAGGGTCCTTGCTTATTTCCGCAGGAGTAAATGTCGTTCTTTGACTTCTCTTTTTTAAATGTATTTACTACTTTTCAAAGGGGAGAAGATAATTTATATTTCTAATAGAAACATTCTTAATCGAGTCAAATAAGTGCTATCAAATATATATAACATAAATTGATGCAATAAATACAGTTTCCTCGGGAGATCGATATATTATATTTCAACGAGGAAATTTATAATATTAAACGAAATTAAAAAAAAAAGCAAAACGAAACAAAAAGAAGAAATAAAAATACCATGTGACGTTTTTGTTAATGTAAAAGAAAAAACTGATGAAAAAATAGAACAAGAATTCTTAAAAATTATTGATCTGCGAAGGTTTACCGAATGTCTAACATTTTCTTTACAAGAGTCAAGTAAGATCGCGATCCTTCTTTCATTCTCTCTCTCTCTCTCTCTCTCTCTCTCTCTCTACCGCCATTTACCGTAGGTATTAATCCTGAAGTCAAAGGATAGAGAGTAAAGGCCGAGGAAACGTCTCTCGTAACGCGGCCAGGCGGCGTTAGGACTCTTGAACGCTCGCCAAATACGATGGTCGTCGTTTTAATTTTTATTTTTCCTCCTTTTCACGTGTTCACCTTCCTCCTACGGTACTCCGTAAACAGTAATAAAAGTGCGAGCGCGCGTTGGTCCTATCTAGAAATGAATTGAATTGGCTACGGATACGAGACCGGTCGAAAGACCATGCTCGCGATCCTCTAACGAGACATCGTATAAATTTCAAAACGACTCTACCGTCTCTTTCGAGAAAAACACCATGCGATAAGAACTCGAGCTTTCTCTTCTCGAATAATTTCATCCACCTTCGATTTGTCGCGATGTAATTCCACAGAGTGGAAGTGTATGTACATATGTATGTATGTACATTGTATGTGGGTAGTATGTATGTATATCTTACTTTCTTGCTCGATAGCTTGTCCCTCGTTGATTCTGTTTAATCTTAATTCATCGTTTCTCCTTGTCTTTACGATAAAACGTCGAGAAATTTCGTCCTTGAGTATTCATCGCTCGAGCATAATTATGCGGAGCGCGTACGGCTCTAAGGCATCGTCTCGAGGGTAACGCGAGTGATTACACGGTTAATCTTCGTCGTCAAACAACATGAAAAATCGTCTTTAAAGTATCCGACGACGGTGGAATCTTTTAGAATTCCTTTCGAATACGCTGATCGGCTCCATTACCGATCGTATGTAATATCCTGCCAAGTCTAAATGGGAATTTAATAATCGTAATTACCTTCTCACTTATCGCATAAATCTTATATTATACCAGATATGTTTCATATTAAGTCAAAATCGATGAAATACTTTACCCCCATAATCGTTATCTTTTTATTATTTTCTTTTACAACAAAATGAAAATATCGTAAGATGATACTTAATGATCCTTTAATTACGCGATCAAAGGAATTATCAAAAGAATAAAAACAAAAACATATTTAATTTACGACGTCAATTTTTCGATCTTTGTTGACTAAGTCGTTTGTTTATTCCTTTATACATCTCTCTTATCAGATTCGACGTAAACGTTGAAAAGGATGGTAAGAAGAGTCAATAGTGTTAACGTTACTTCTCATTCGTAGAATAAACGATTCAAAGAGAGTAGAATTTCTCGAGT
Organism: Vespula vulgaris; assembly: GCF_905475345.1. Lineage (NCBI taxonomy): Eukaryota > Metazoa > Arthropoda > Insecta > Hymenoptera > Vespidae > Vespula > Vespula vulgaris. The sequence goes on from NC_066587.1 coordinate 15,048,540, forward strand.
CGAAGAATTTGGATATTTCTAAGAACGTGCATTGTTCGAGGAAGTAAATAGACTCGAGTCACGAGTTACGCGGGAAGAAACGTCGAGCGTTGCATCGTTAGCGTGGCGAGAATGCATTGTCTCGGACGATAGAAAACGTTCGTTTAATCTTTCGAGTTGTTATCCTTTTCAGAGTGTAACGTCGTTAGGTCGTGTTTCCGAACATGGTTCTTGCGAATGATATAATGCGAGTACATATATTATGTATTAGTTGTAGTAGTAAGAAGGCGTGAAGGTCATGCGCTCTTTCTTACGCCAAAGCAGTCTAATGTCGGCTTTATCGTAACGATAAATCAAAACGCCGGAGAAAAGCCGAATTACTCGAGGACGAAAAGGAAAACGAAGAATAAGAGGACGATCCGGTAGAGTGGCTTGATACTCTAAGAATCCGTGACTCGCGTTAAAATGCTCGCGTGTTACGTGGGATTAATGAGATAAGGACGACAAGACCGTAAATGGTCGGCCGATAAGCGAAACTCGTTAAAAAGGATACTTTCAAACGCGCTAATATCAACGGACGATGAATTTCGTAAATCGAATAAATTTCAGCGAGTTATTAAACCGCAGGGAAATATCGCACAAATATTCTACAATATTTTAAATGAATTTCTTGCTACATTTTCCTTTTTTTTTGTTTCTTCCTTTTTCTACATTTCTATTCTAATTTAATCATTTCGATTAGTTATCCCCTACCTTTGCTATTCCAGTTTGGTTATCTCGATTTAGTTATTTCGATTTTGCTACTACGTTTAAGATATACTAATTCGGCTATCTATATCTCGTTAGATTTATTTAACTATTCTTGAATAGCTATCTCGATTTTATTGTTCTATCTTAGGCATTGTCCCAATTGTTAATTATTCTCTGATTTAGTTATCTCGATTTATCTATATCGATTGAAAACTTTTTATTTCGTTCGTGTCATCGGATTAGGAAATATCTCGATAGAACGATCTCACGACCTGTTCTCTGATATAACATGAATCGAAAGTAGTGCGATACATCTCTCTTTTCCAGGTGGTCAGAGCACACGTGTCGTGGCGTCTCGTATTATTATGTGGAGAGAGATAGTTTCTCCTTTCTTAGCGATTTAATGGCCACTTGTCGGGTGTTCGCCGCGAGCCGGTAAGCTAGAAGAACTGCTTTAATTATGGCGCGGCCTGTAAGAAAATTATTAGTGGAGATCGGACCTCCGGCGGGGTACGATGAATTTGCAATAATCACTCGAATCCACTGCGTTTTCTTGCGCCTCTTTTGAATTAACTGCTCGGAGCTAGAATGAAACTAAAAAAATAAAAAATAAAAAAAAATAAAAGAAACAGAGAGAAAAAGAAAAAGAAAAAAAGGACTAAGAAGGAAAGAAGGAACTAAGGAAGAAATGAAGAAAGAGAAAGAGAGAGAGAGAGAAAAAGATGAAAAAACGTTTTGTACGGAGTTTAATGACTCTGAGAACGAAGGTCCGATGGACTTCAGAAAGAAAGAGAGACGAAGAGAGGAAAGAAGAAAAAAGATCGAAGGAGATGTTGGCCGTTAGCTTGCTACAATGTCGAAACGATTGCTATTGATCCAGAATACGACCGGCAAGTCCGAGCGCATTCTTCGCGAAAAACGTCGAATTCCTTTTGTTTTTACGGCTTAACAATGTTCCACGCGTCTGATCCAAGTTTCTCGATTCTCCGAACGATTCTCTTTAATGACGATAAGAAAGAAGGCATCCGATTAAATATCGAGTCGAGCTATCAATTCGACCGAAGACAATACGATTACTTCTTCCTCTGTGTTTGAAATTTTAAAATGAAAAAACAAGAGCGCGATTTATTCGGTGTTATGAATCAATATACTTTCTTTTCTTTTTTTCTTTACTTTATTAATATTTTTTGTATTTCTGTATTCTCTTTTTTTTTTTTCTTTTAAATTATGTATTTCGCGTACGATTTTAAATCAAATCGTAACGTTGCTAGATTCGCGGATAATAAATTCCTAAAGAAGCAACAACGCGTACACATCGCATCATGGCAAACAATATGCCGTGTGTCTTATCAATTTATTCGCGGTCCCTCGCGCGATATTTATGTATGAAAATTTGTATGCAGACGTTTCGAGGGACGGCAGCTCGTCGAGATGTTCGCCTCGATCCTATGAGCCGTCTGAGTGTTAATAAAATATGTATCCTGGGTAAACCATGCCGTATTTCGAGTGGATGCGTTGTCATACAAGACATAAGAACGTACATATATATATATATATATATATATATATATATATATATATATATATTCGCCTATCTGTAAGCATAAATTATGCTGAATTATACAATTTTTCTTGCAAATATTGATATTATAATACGATAATACAATCGATAATTTTAATTATATTATACACACACACACATACACACATATATATATATATATATATCAATTTTATTTTACTATTATTCCAACATTTGATCGCATGTATTATTAATTTTAATAATTAATGAGTCTGTTGGATTTTAATTCATAATTTATTATAACAAGAAATATAATATTCTATGAATATGACGATGATCATGAGGTTATAAACAAAAAAAGGAACATATATGTACTTACGATATACTCTAATAAGTATAGACTTATTAAATTTATTCTACTTTTATCCTCAATAAATTCAATCGTCGAGTGTATACCGGTATTGTACCGTTAAATATCCTAAAGAATCAAGAAGCGGAACGGAACGTTTATGCCGTTCTCATTAAAGATTAATAACATCGAGTTAAGAAGATATTAGAGAAAGAGAGAGAGAGAGAGAGGAAAAGGGAAAGAAAGAGAGAAAGAGAAAGAGCAAAGCCTTCGAGTATTCTACTTTCGTTTGATCGATTTTGAAGAAATAATAGCTCTTAAGAAGTAGCACGTGTTCTTTTCAAATTTCATATATACACTCTTGTAAGGGCATTGTTTCAAAGTGATTGTTCTACGAGGAAAAAGAAGAGTACATAAAGCTTACATATTATTTCGATCCATGGCGAGAAGGGGAATAGGATGGAATAATTCTTTGCTACGAATTTATAAGTATGTAATTAGTATAAAAATTTTTCGAACAATGAAATAACCAAATCTTTAATGCAACCGATCAACGAATCAATTTTCCTCGATGAATTTGAAATTAAAAAATACATTTCGATATCGACGATCGTTGTTTTTGTCATTATTATAGATCCTAATCTAATTTCTACGTTACGTGATGTCATCGAACTTTTATTATCCATTCTAAAAAACTAAATTTTCGTTTGATTTTCGTCGACGCATTGAATTAACAAAATTTTCTCAACGCCGATCAATTCGTTTAAATAGAGATCCTTGTACACTTCGCAGTTTACATCGCGACGTATATCAACAAAAAAAATGTAGATATACATCGCGAAAATATTGTACATGGTATATATGAGCAAGGAGAAATATGTTTGGACTGTAATATCGCGTACTCACAGACGTTTTCGGTTCTCTCTTTCCTATCCCTCCCACCCCCTCCCCTTCTCTTTCTCTCTGTCTCTCTCTCCCTCTCTTTCTCTACTCTAGACGCATAAGTTTGATATCACTGCGAGCCTTCATCGACTCTTTGCGGAACCAATATATCCTTGCGGCTCCATTCACCCAGTGATAAGCCAGCTTCGTATTCATGTGTAAATACCCCTTCTCCCACCTTATTCCTCTTCTCCCTTCGCCAAAAGTTGCTCTCTTTACCCCCACCTTATCTAAACTTCGTCTTTCTACTCGTTCCACAGCAGACGGCCTTTTACAGTAAAGAAAAATCGCGAAAAATTGAGTCTCGCGCTCGCTTTCCTCCCTTTTCCCTATTTCTTTTCTTTTTTTTTCTTCTTTGTTATGTTCCTTTTTTCTTTTTATCGATCGGCTGTTTTTTTAATAAATTTTATAGGCTTATTTTTATTGAAATAATAATAATATGTATATATATTATTCATATTATATACATATATTATAAAATAATATATGTAATTGAACGAAATGAAATTTTGTAAGTGTAAAAATAATAGATGACAGATTTGAAATAATAATCATAGTTATTCTATCCGTACGATATAAAAATTAATAATATTTTTCAAGATTCTATCTTGAAAATCATATTATAGGGAATATTTTAATAAAAATATTCGAATGAAACGAGCAAAGTTGCGAACAATCTCCATTTTAAAGAGTTTAAACTAGAAGGTAGATAAGTTTCTTTCTTTTTGTTCTCTTTACCTTTGGGAGCACATCGATGTTGGGAATTGTTTCTTTTCTTTCGAAGACTTCGATGTGAAGAGGAGAGAAGAAGGGTTCCGGTTTGATCGTAAACGAGTCTACACATGGCGAAGAGTGTTCCTCGTTTGTGGCATTGAGAAGAAAATTAATTCTATCTTTCGCCTCACCTTCGGATGCACGGGAAAAAGAAGATACAAGCTAACCTTGAAGACCTCGAATAAAGTATATAAGACTTGTTCGTCGTCTTATTTAATCACAACCACCCACGATGAAAAGTTAAATGTGCATTTTTAATTCAGACACTTCTTTATTTTTGTCTCTTTCTCTCTCTCTCTCTCTCTCTCTCTTTCTCTTTCTCTCTCTCTCTCTCTCTTTCTCTCTCTCTCTCACTTTCTCTTTCTCTCTCACTCACTTTGCATTTTTCTTTGTATCGAGAAAATTTATGCATGTATTGTTACGCTCGCTGTGCTTGCACATCGCAGAAAAATATTTTTATGAAATAACAAGGTAAAAGAATTTGACGTCTTTTCAACTCAACTGTAACTGCGTACTATTACGAAAGAGATGAATTTGTATGGATCGAATAAGAAAGATAATCGGTGACCTTTATAAAGGATCGAACAAAGTAAACTTATAAGAAATTGTAGACTAAAATAAGGTGTTGTATATCGTCTATATGTACAATGGAACAACTTCGTTAAGTCGTTTCAATACTTAAACTCTGCAAGACTTTGATAATAAAGATAAGTCGAACAAAATGAACTATATCTGAAGTTTTACATAGAGACTTTGAATATAAAATCGGTAAAGTAAACAAGAAACGATACACTCTCTTTCGATGATGAGTAATCTCTTGATAAATATATATATATATATATATATATATATATATATATATATCGACATCAAAGGAACATCCTTGCTATGATGCAGTTTCTCTGAATACGGCAAACATCGTTGATGATCTGTAAATGCGATTCAATTAAAGCAAGAGAATCTTCGTAGGAGTTTCGAGTCTATCTTCGTTGGTCTCTCTCCATGTCTAAAAAGGAAGTGGATTAGATTTACGAAAATTGAAATTCTTTGAATCGAGATTTTTTCCTAAGTTTTATAAACATTTATTTTACTTATAAATTAATTCAATTGATATCAAAACCCGTGTATCTAATTATTTGAAAATTTAAATATAAAAAAATCTTTAAAGCTAAGGTTAAAATAATTTTAAAAGTAGATCTATATTATACAAGTGATCGTTAAGGACTAACGTACTAGAATGAGCAACTATCGTCTTATGAGATTGATTATTAGATACAATGAAACCAAAACATTATTCTACGATCTATCACCTTGATAGAAAAAAACAGAAACGAATATTTACTATTCCGAATGTTTACGTTTTACGTAACGCAATAACTTTGCTCGAAGGTCTTTTGGCCATTAAAAGTAGAGGCGTGGCAATAGTAACGACGCCTTTCCACCCTGAAATTTACGTTTCTTACGAGAAAGCTACACGTATGTATTTGCTATATCTCTTTACATATTCTTACTTCACCGCCTAAATGCAATTACATTTATGCAGTTCCGCTTACTCGAAGAGTCCAGGCTGATCGCTTTGATCTAACGGCAATAAATCACCGAGCGTGTTCTTTTAATTAGTTGTAACGATTCGAAAGAACGATATCGTGTGGTAGACTTTGCCGATGGATCGATAACAAATTAAATTTAGAGCAATTATGGTATTCAATGTAGCATATATTACGCATTTGCATAATGTAACGCGAGATTAAATATTGGATAATTAATAATTATCTAATTTTCCATTTCAACTAGTAATATAAAAGTAATTGAATTTATGTAGAAACAGAATATCGTTATATCTCTGTATTTATCTCGTAATATCATTTTGATGCATCCAACGACAACGTTGAATATTCAACATCATTTCTATTAGACGTAATATTACAAGAGTAATTAAATTGATATGATTAATTTAATTCGTCTTACTTGTGGTAAGATCAAATTATAAATAGACAATTTCAAATCGTTTGGTCGAACATATTGCGGGGAACACAAACGGATGAACCATTTCGATGGAAATCGCATTTTGGTAAATTGTCGATTAATTACATTTCGCTAAATTGTCGATTAATGTCAATTTCACGGGACGATATTAACATAACCGTCATGATCATAATCTTCAATTCGAGTAAATACAGTAGTCAACGATTTAAATCGCTTTATACTCCCTTTCTGTTAGCACGGCCCTTAACTAAATGAGGTAAATATCGGCAATGAAACGAAAGTAAAAGATAGCATCGACCTACCGAAATTCTCTCCGTTCTCTTTTATCGCGATGGTGCTGGATTACGATGCATAAAATTTAATAGTTAGTTTACTTGGTCGTATTCAATTTGGTCCATCCTCCTCGGGGAATCAACGAGAAGCATTACAAACGCAAAAAAAGTTATGCTAGCATTTCTCTTTTAGCTTCGTACCTCGTTAACGAACTTTTGTAAGATTCTAGGAAACCTAAGTTTAATGATTTCCAAGCATTCGTTGGTAAACGACGAAGAGAACTTTCTGTGACTGATCATTGCTTACCTCGAAAGACGCATCCTACGATCGAACATTGAGTAAATAAAGTAAGAGACTCTCAATTGCAACGAAACACCTTTATAAACCTTTCTCGACTTCGTATTTCCGTATATCCGTATTATTTATAAAATCGATGTTACATATTTTTACACGAGAAATTATTAATCGAAAAGATTTATAATTAAAAAATATCGACAAAACCTATACAACGAAATTTACAAAGTCGATTCTAATGATTTTACGAAGTTGATTCTTCAAATCTAATCATTTATGGATCATATTCTACAATTTTTAAAAATCTCTAATTATATATAAGAAACGTGGAAATGGAAAAATTATCTAATGTAAATTAATGATAAATCAATGATGAACGTAGAATCTTATAGATATTTAGCTCGTTCGATTTTCCTGTTATCTCGTTCAAAGATTCCCGACGGATAATAAACCGACCATTGGAGTAGGGAAATACGTAGACGTGACAGAAGGGAAGAGAATCGAGGAGAAAGCAACGTTACCTCGGAAACACGATGGTTTCCTTATCGCTCTTAAATGCCGGTTGCATCTCTCACGTCATTGGCTAAACGTATGTACGAGAAGATAACGATCCAATGTGAGATCCTTCTCTTGATGCCGCCTAGACATTTCGCTGCCTATTCATTCGTTTTTCTCTCTTACTCTTTCTCCTCCCTCCTCTCTCTCTCTCTCTCTCTCTCTCTCTCTCTCTCTCTCTGTGTCTCTCTTCTTTTTCTTAATGTCTTATCGGTTACGGTTATCCGAATGAGATTCGAGTAAGAGTAGGACGCCTTTTATTCGCACTCCTATTACGTATTTCCGTAATGGTGCTTTTAGGATTCAGCAAACTAGAGACATGCCAACCTATCGTGTGTCTTCAACATGCAACGAGAAGGTCGAAGGTCTGCCTCTCGAGAATAGAGATCGGGACGCGATGTCTCGTGTATTCTTTCTCTACCTTCTCTTTCTATCTATCTTTCTATTTTCTCTCTACATCTGTTTTTTCGTCTCTTTTCTCTTCCTTTTCGAGAAGCTGGACACGAGCCCATCCTTTGAAAGTATCTCACAGTATCCTGAATATTATACCTTCACCGACGCTCGGCTCTTTCGCGAATTCTTATTCCTTCTGCAACAAAACTCGAAAGAGACAGAAAGAAAGAGAGAGAGAGAGAGAGAGAGAGAGAGAGAGAGAGAGAGAGAGAGAAAGGAAAAAGGAAGAGAAGAGAAACTTTCTCTGCAATGTTTCTTCTCGTATATAGTTTCGAAGAGAGAAGTAAATGGAATATCTTACTTTTCTCTGATTTTATGATAGATAAATATATAGAGCGGTCGTCGGCTGATTATTATTCGTAAGAAACACGTATCTTTAAATTTATATTACATTTTTTCTACAAATTTTAAGTAAACAATAATAATAATAATATTAATTAATATATTATAATGAAATAATATTAATTATTAAGTCGAACAGATAATTGAGTAGTGTCATCAAAGAAAGAAAAATAAAAAAAAAGAAAAGAAAGAGGAAAAAATTTAAAATCATCGAGACTTTCCGAAAATATTATAAGGGATTCGAATTCGTCGATTGCAATCAATGAGATTCACGATTGAGAAAGTCGACGAAAGAAGAGATACTTGCTGTCTCTCTCGCTCGCATTTCTCGTTTGCTCGTGTCTTCAATGAACAAGACGGTTTCCATCATCTTGCTCTCTTTCTCTCTTTCTATCACTCACACTCTCTCCCTCTCCCTCTCTCTCTCTTTCCTCTCTTTCATGCTCGCTTCTCCTTTCGCGTTTGTCAGAGGCAATGACAGGATATTAAAGTAGGAACAGCACGTAGACTGCAGACTGTAAATATCCGGTGGTGCTCGGGCCGCCTGACGTTCACAATGAGCTGGCTGGAGGAAATGGGGGTGAGTAAGAGGAGGTGAGAGAAGAGGGGATGAGTGAGTGAGATGGTGAGAGAGGAAGAGGACAGAGAGGACGAACAGACTCGGTCAGGATTTGCAACGAGCGGAACGACCAGCCCGGAACCTCGAGTGTTCGCATGAAAATGTACGAGGGGGTGGCTTTATTACGATCTGGTCATAAGCCGCCCCGTGTGCGAACGAGAACGACGCCGATAATGGCGGACGTTAGAAAGGAGAGAAGAACTTGACTGCGAACAACCGAACGAGATTAAAGACCTCCAAATGTTCTATCGACAAAAACCTCGATTCGTTCTTTCAACCCTTCACCAATTGGACTTGACTCTTTGAAGAGCCATACTTGAATTTCGACAGTTTGCATTTCTATAGTAGATAGGGTGATTTGTAAAAGTTGATTGTATAAAATATAGAAAGAACTTCGATGAAATAATTACAAATGTAATATATATTGAATATAATATGTGTATATATATATATATATATGTATGTGTGTGTATGTATTATTTTCTTTTCTTCTTTATAATTTAAAAATCATTATAAGCAATCGCAAGACCATTTTGAATAAAGAGCAAAGTGAACTTACTATATTAAATATACATACATACATATATATATATATATGTATATATACACACACACATATATATCTGTAAATATCAGTGGATCGTAGACATCTACTGAAGAGTGAACGACATTAAAGTTTACTCTTTTGCTAATTAAAGATTTTGTCGGATCACGCTGTGTTTCATAAAGATAGACAGGAATATGAAGAAAGAAAGAAAAAGAAAAAAGATACGAGAGTGCAAAGTATCCTCTCGAGAATTTAGGGATTCTAATATGGAGGGATCCACGAGAATATATGAATTCCAATGACGAGGAGCGATATTGCTTGGGTTTTCTTTATTGTGGCTAATAAAGAGAGCTTGGAAAGAAGGGGATGGAAAATGACGGTTGAGGTCAACATTTTTACTTTAATGGTGGTCAACTGCTTTCTTTCCTACGATTAAACTGTCTAATGTTCGTAATAACGTTCCAGCTATCCTACTTCAAACATTACATTCGTTCAAAGTAAAATAAGTATTAACAATAAAGAATGCAATAAATATATCGTATAATCCTTCATGGAGGATATATCAATTTTTAATCGTCAATTTTTTGATATTCATATCGTGAAAGTTAGTAGGTGAATTTTCTAAAATTAATCAAATGAAATATAAGATATAAAAATAAATCCAAATAGGAAAGCTTCGATAAAACCTCAACGATCCGAGGAAGAAAACAATGATATGGTCGAATTGTCTGCAGGACGGAAGAATATTCTAAAGGACGATGAAAACAAGATATTCTCTTTTCTTCGATATTCGATAATTCGTTCCCTCTCTCTCTCTCTCTCTCTCTCTCTCTCTCTCTCTCTCTCTCTCTCTCTTTCTCTATCTCTTCCGAACCAGGTTCAGTCGATGAAGATGAATCTGCATCGATGAGATTTCTATGAAAGCAAATAGAAGAAGCAAGAGCAAAAAGAAAGAGAGAGAGAGAGAGAAAAGAGAGAATAAAGACAGAAAAGAGAAAAAGAGAAAGAAGAAAGGAGGAAAAGAAAAAGAAAGAGAAAAAATGTCGAAAGTACATAGTTCCGTATAACGCAGCTAGAAAGAATGCGCTTGCCGATATTGGTTTTTTTCACGAATTCTCTTCCTCCCATTCCTTTTTCATTCGCATTTCGAGGACGAGTAAACGGGCAAGTCCGTTCGTTGGATGTATATTGTTCCTGCCTCTGCTTATGTTTAGTCTACCGCTTTTCTCTACATTCGATTCTTGAATATGCACGAATGAATGCGTACCATCGGAAAGATGGTTCATTGTACTTTATTTGCAATCATCGCCATAGTAAACACGAAGAGAAAGATTAGAGAAATATTTTCATTTTCCTCTTTCCATCTTCCTCTGTTTCTTTCATGATTTCTCGTTCTGTTGCATTTCCATTAACGTATATATGTACTTTACGTTTCAACAACTATCGCGTTAAATTCTTAACGTAAGGTATTACGTCGATACTTTGACAAACCTCCCATCTTTCTTTTTTTCTTTCTCTTCGTATATACACATTTACCTTTTTCCTCTTAGAAAGTAAGAAATGAAAATATTCGACCTCAGAAAAGATTTCTCCTTCGCTACTATCGCCTAGTATTCCCGTTTCACCGACTCTTATTTTTGGCTTTGTTCGAGATGACAGATACGACGGTATTGATGTTCCCGTTATTACGGGTTGGCAGGCAATATGCTGATTTATATCCGTTCCTGCCTTGCCTAAGAAAGAGAACAGAAGAAGGAAAGAAAGGAAAGAAAGAAGGAAGAAAGGAAGGAAAAAAAGGAAGAAAGAAAGGAAGAAAATGAGAGGAAACGAGTAGAAGCAGAGAGAAGAAGATAGCTCGCTGTTTTTTTTTGCCATGGCTTTTTCCTCATACGCCATGTCTCTCTCTCTCTCTCTCTCTCTCTCTCTCTTTCTACCATATCGATCGTACTTTTCTCTCTTTCTATCTTTTTCTTTTTTCCTCCCTTAAGAACAGCAAAATTACCTCGGCCGCAAGAAAAGGGTGCGACTCATAACAAGATCGGCTCGCTTTCTATGCATATTAAACGATGTAGTAGCCAATTAGCTTATCGTTCCTATGGCCTCTATTCTCTTCCTCATCCTCCTCCCTTTCCGTTATCTTCTTCTTCGTTTTGTCGAAGTAACGAACTCCGATGTCTCTCCGAGTCATCGACATAAATCATGCACTGCACTGCACTGCTGTTGCTCGGTTAGTAGCTTCTAGTTAGTGCCACTCGTAAATATATATTTTAACAGGATAGGTACGAACACGTAACGACACTACGACGTACTAGCTAATTCGTATTAGTATTTTTCTAATCATGAAATTCATAGATTTTCTTTATCGTTACGTCCTATAATTTCTTACGATGCGTTTATTTTGCCGTTCATCGACGACGATAATATTTTCAATAATAATAAAATTACATTTTTAGTTCTGTGACGTTTAGTGCTACGACGTTCGTGCACATCGATTAGTCTCGTTCATTCACTTAATGGTCACTTAATAGACGTGCGATCGATTTTGCGATATGTAGTTTATCATAATGGTCAAATCGTTATTTATGAAAGCTACTGTGTTGAGAGATACAAGGAACCGAAGTGTGATGAATGGACCGATGTGATGAATGATCCCGAATAATGGATGATTACTCTTGCTAATGTGGAAACAATGGTAGGATGAAAATGATGTATATACGTTATATATCTGTGTAGATATTTAACGAAATATATGAAAAACTTGAAAAGAAGGATTTTCAAAGAAAATGAATATTGTTCGTGTATGTACGCGTGTATATATTTGTGAATTCCAGCAAATGGATTGAATAATTTTCTCTATTTTCCATTTCTCTTCGGAGATGTCAGACGTGGCTGATTATGGAGACAGAAGCTGACTCACAACGAAGGGTATATAGGATTGTATGCGTACAAGTAAAAACATCAGGGGTTGCCTCTCACGTATACACCAGGAAAATCCTTTTTTCGAACTTTGTTTCTCTGATCCTTTAGAATGATTTCAGTTTCCAAAAAATAATCCCTAAAACCAACACCGGTTGATTTAATATGAGACCTTTATTAAGGCTACGTACTAAGTGATGTTAAAAAATTTAAGTTTAAGTCGAAAAATAAGGTCTGCTTTAAAGAATATATATATATATATATATATATATATATATATATCTGTGTATGTGTGTTTGTGTGCGTATTTTATGTGTATATATATGTATATAGATCCCATTTGCTTCCTTCTCGTCTGCTTTCGACTTGCAGTTAGTAGTGCACACCAGGACGCGAGGAAAAAAAGTGACTGAGGTAGGGGAGTGTTCAGACGAAGAACGAAAAGAGAGAAAGAGAAAGAAGAGCATCTTATTTCTCAGCTTTTTCCACGCTACCATTCATCTCCACCCACCTATCCCTTCTCGTTTTTCCTAACTCTTGTAATCCGCTTTCTCATCTCGTTAATACTCTCGCCTGATTTTTCTTTCTCTGTTTCGCTCTTTCTCTCTCCCTTTTTCTTTCTCTCTTTCTCTCTTTCTTTCTCTCTTTCTCTCTCACTTCACTTGTTATCCTTGTCAGTTTCTTCGCATCGATGCTTCATAATTCGAATATAAGGATATAATAATTTCGTTCGATCTTAAAAAAAAAAGAAAAAAGAAAGAAATTTGGGCTAAAGAAATGTATAAATATTTCTCACGGATGAGTTTCTTATTACCCTTTTTATAATTGTAAATTAGTTAAGTGAAATGTAAAAAAAAATAGAAAAATAATTGTTATCTTTCTCCGTTCGAAAAATATATATACGAATATTTCTAGAATTCGCTCTAAGTAAATATTCACGATAAAAAAGAAAATACATATATATATATACATTAAAAGGATTGAAGTAATATTGAATAATACTATGCAAAATATCAAATATTCTTCGAAACGAAATTACTCGCCATATAATGTCCGCTATAGGAGTAGATTTCATGAAAAAGGGAAAAAGGGAGAAAAAGAAAACGAATATACACGATCTCGGATCGACGAGCAAAGGAAAGTGACGAATTTATAAAAAAGTCACTTGGTGATATCTCTTTGTAGCTCGTACGTATATATGATAAAGAAGTCTTTTGAAAATGACTGAAAATTCGTCACGTGTAAAAACGTTTGAGATCGTACTCTTACTTTATTTAGAAAGGCATCTGTATCACGATACATTTCCCCGCATCTCGCGAACTTTATTAATAAAAGTGAAAAGAGAATTAAAGAGAGAAAGAGAGAGAGAGAGAGAGTTTATAACAAACAATAAATACGATTTACTTATTTATACTTACAAATGTACAAAAATAATTCTTATCTCTCTCAGCAGGAAAAATTTATTCGAGTTTCATAAAAAGTATTCAACCGCCTTTTAAAACTCGTTCTAAGTAGATACCTACTTACGATAACAAAAAGAAAAAAAAAAGAAAACAAAACCTAATACGATGAAATTCGAAAGATAGGAACGTGACAAGAATCGTCTAACGACTATGATTAGATCGTACTAGGTACTCTTCTTAAGGACATTGCTTTCATTTGAAAGGAAAACGAAGAAAAAAAGAAAAGAAAAGAAAAAAGAAAAACAGAAGGAAGGAGAAAATTACCGTATTTGTAAGTATATGCAGCGATCGTAATTACACGACAGTAAATGCAATAAAACGTTTGTAATTATACGTTTTAACATACGAAAGATACACGGGGACAAGCGGCATCGAAAAACGGTTTGTTGTAACACGGGCGCACACACGTGTACTTGTAAGAGAGTTTCTTTTCCAAAAGAACGACAATAAGAAGGAAGAATACGACGAGTCGTTCTATAGCTTTGAACGTTCAACGATCTCACGTTCTATCGAATTGCTTGGTACATATACGTTTATATATATATATATATGTATGTATGTATGTATGTATGTATGTATGTATGTATGTATGTATGTATGTATGTATGTATGTATGTATGTATGTATGTATGTATGTATGTATGTATGTATGTATGTATGTATGTATGTACGTATGTATATACGTATATGTGTATGTATTTGCGCCCACGCGTCTATGTCGTACAAAAGTCAACAATGAGCCTTCATGGAAGCAACGAAAGAGAAGAGTTCGGATTATGCAGAATCGAACGAATATATAATTCAGTATTTCACATCCTCCCACGATGTTATCTTTAGACGCGCACTATGCAACGTCTAGTAAAGTTTACGCCCATGTACGTGGAATAATCAAAATATTTTTCTTTAGTTTCCAAAGGAAAATCGAATTCTAAACTGCCTCGAATCGAATACTCTTACGGTCTGATCAGATATAAACGTTAGTCTTTCGGACTGTTATACGACTAATAATTGAATAAATAAATAATAATTGAAATAATATTTGAAAATATAAAAAAGAAATGATATATATAATAACTGACATGCAGAAACAAGTAATAATCGAAAAAATAAAAAGAAATCAAGACAAATCAAAGAGTGTCGTTGTTTTTGAGAAAATCTATCTTTGATTATCTGTTAACGGGTAAGGAAAGAAGATTGAAAGAACGATCGATGGAATTAGATTAAGTCGATTGCAAGAGAAGAATAAAAGGAAGAAACGAAAGGATTGCTTAAGATTTAAAGTTGAAAAGAAAATTAACTTGCTTCATTCCGCTTGGTTACTCGAGATTGGTGATGACGTTAACACGCGTGCTGAAACTTGTTGGTGAAAGATAGAGAAAGATAAAGATAAAAAGACAGAGAGATAAAAGCGTACTCCAGATCGAAGCACACAGAGCTAGGGATACCGCACCCCACACGAAGGGACGGTGCGAGAAGGAAGCATAAGAATCTGCGAGCACGCGCACATTCCGGCTATAGACACATATGTACACGCACACAACTAAACATATACATTGAAAAGGGATCTTGTCGATCGTACGAGAGGAACCCGTATAAGAGGAGGAAAAGAAGAAGAAGAAGAAGAAGAAGAAGAAGAAGAAGAAGAAGAAGAAAAAAGGTGGAGAATGGGACGAAGACGAAAAAGAGAAAGAGAAAGAAGAGACGGAGAGGAAGAGGAAGGTTCACACACGCGTGTCAGGGTAGAGGGCGAGGGGGTCAACGACCCAGGGGAATGTCGAGGCATCGGCAGTCGCTTTAAACCGTTCTGGGACTTTGAGAAAGAGAGAGAGAGAGAGAGAGAGAGAGAGAGAGAGAGAGAGAGAGAGAGAAAGAGAGATTATATGTGTATGGCTGTGTGTATGCATACGTGTGTGAGAAAGATAGAGAGTCAAAGAGACACGGAGATGTAGAGAGAAAGAGAGAGAGAGAGAGAGAGAGAGAGAGAGAGAGAGAATCAAAGAGACACGGAGAAAGAGAGAGAAGCTTTGCACATACGAATATACGCGTGTGTGGTCTTATGCCAAAGGTAAGGATAGTTCGAGAGGGCAAGTGAGGAGGGTAGAAGCATCGAAGAGGAGAAATGAAGCAGCTGCTAGTAGGTTGTGGTGATGGTGAAGTAAAGGGTGAAGGGTTTAGTGGGTGGGTGTGCAAAAGACGGCAATCTCGGCACCCATTGAACGTCGCCTAGAGGTGTTTAATGAGAACAGTCGAGCTTGCTACGCGCTTACGCTTGACCTATATAGGTACAACGACGACGACGACTACGACGACGACGACGAGAACGACGATGTCTGCATTTGACTGGCGTGAAGTCGACGAAGACGAAGCAGCAAGAACGATGAAAACGGATGTCAGAGAGAAGGCTGCTAGTTCGTGGTTGGGCAGAAAAGGGCTCCCCTTCGACCGTTTTCTCCTTCATCTCTTCCTTATTCTCTTCTCTCTCGCTTTCGTGAACAATGGAAATTCGAATGTGACGAGCTGACTGAATCGTTACAATTTTATCTTTTTCTTTTCCGTTGTCAATTTCTAACGGGAGATCAGAGATCACGTATAAAAGGAATCAATGTGATAAAGAAAAAATGTAATATTATTATTAAGATTCGATTTTGTCTTCACTGATAAATTATATCTATTATTGAATTATCGTAATTATTTATTATTATCGTATTATTATTATATTATTGTTATTATTCTTATGTATAAAGTTCGAAGAGTGAATTCAAAGAAATTAATTTAGAGATTTGAGAAATAGGCTAATACGCGTTTACGAGTCTGGCGAGTAACTACATAGAATAGAGATTGCAGTAGCTTTACTATACAACGTACAACGACAGCCATTCTTAGTGGATTAACCAACAGGTTTCAATGGACAGGTAAAGTCTAAGCGTTGCACGTGAAAACCAAGATAACGATAACGAATGACACTGATGAGAGGCGAAAGGAATAAGCAATGTGAAGAAGAATATTGCAAAAGTGAGAATGGATCATCGCTACGTATATTAATTAACCTACCTAATAGAATACACGTGTATATAAATTCTCCATTTCGTAACTCGACCTCGATCAAAGTCAATAAATCTGCATTTTATTATGGCGGGGACCAACGCTAGGCGAAATAGTAAACAAGTCATAAAGTTTTCGTACGAGCTCGTAAAAAAACACAAAATGTAGATGCGATGATACGTATATATAATAGAAAGAGAAAAAATGGAAGAGAAAGAGAGAGAGAGAAAGAGATAAAGAGAAATAATCCGAATGATCTATATGTTAACGATCCAAGAGCGGAATCCAATTTAAAAATCAGCCTGGTAGCAACGAGTATGTCTGTGCGTGGGCCAGGAAGTCGTGAATCGAGTATGTTGCATTAAATCTTGTCAACGTCGCGTTGAACCACCGTAGTAAAGAGCTTAGTGCGTCGTAAATGCATAATGCCATTAAAGGGATCACGTTGCTCGATGAGAGCGATGAGAGACAGAAGAGGAAAAAAGAAGGATAGAAAAAAAGAAAGGAAAAATAGGAGAGAAGGAGAGAAAGAATTTTGTAAGTTGTTGGAAAGCAATGGTCAAATTGGAAGGGTCGAAGAAAAACGGTATAAATTCGACACTGAAAGGGAGAGAAAAGGGTATGGGAGGACACGCAGTGCCGTCGCAATAAAACTACCTACAAAGGCCGGAATCGGTCGTTTCGTTCTGCGTTATATATTTGATATGCAAGCGATTTGAAGAATAGGCAAGCTCGTTGAAAACTTCTTTGAATGGGACTTGGAACATATTCTTCCATTTTGATAGAGGTGTATATATATATATAAATATATGTATTTATATTATATATGTGTGTTTGAAACTGTAAGATTTATGGATATCGATATTCATACCAGCCAATAAACGATTTTATAAATAGATATTAGAAAGGAGCAAAAAGCTGAGAAGTAAAAATATATTAATAAAAAGAATAAAGATGGTGTTATATTTGTAAAGTAAACTCGTTGAATTTGTAGGAAAAATCAAATTAGACTAAAACGTTGTACATAATTCTTTTGCTTGAAAAATTACGCGACAGTAGCGTTGCTCGTTGGCACTTTGTTCGTCGACGCCTCGTTTAACATCAAAAAGCAAGTCGGATGTGCGAACGAGCGAAGAAAATCAGGATGAATCTGACACCGAGGAAACGGGAAAAGAAGAAGGGAGGAAATCGAGGGAGGAACACGCGCGTACTCAATAAAACTGCCTACAAAGATTCTTCCTTAGAGTACTACTATCCACCATTCGATCTCGTCGCCCTTTGATATTAACTTTTATAAAATTAAAACCTCGAATTTCACAAGCGAGAATCGTGGAGCACGATGTAAAAGAAATCTGTATGTCCTTGCGAGAAAGGGAGAAAGAGAGAAAGAAAGAAAGAAAAAGAGAAAGAAAGAGAGAAAAAAATAAAAGAAAAAAGTCGAGGACGAATTATAATTCTTATCGTTATTACGATCCCCTTCATTCTATTCGATCCCTCGAAGTCGATCTTTTGACATGAAATACGACTCGAATAATCGGGGTCGCAGCTTGCCGGAGACGTTAAAAGAAGGGAACTTAAATTATTATCATTGTTAGAAATGTATCACAATGTATAGTTAAATAATAAAATCTTTTTATTCTTTGTATGCCAATAATAAGAAATTCTACTTAAATATCGATACTTGATACTCGGTTATGGTGTAACGTTCATACATCACCGTAACGCTGACAGCAGAGTGCAAAGGGTTAAACGTGTATAAAACACTTCGAACATAATTCGACCTCGAACGATCTCACCGCGAACGAAGGGAATGCGAGTAGATGAATGCCGAAGAAAGACCTAGAGCCATTAAACAGGCTATAATAAATAAACGCAATAAATCTAATATCGCAAGAATATATATATATATATATATATATATATATATATATGTATGTATATACATGTGATACTACAAATCATATAGAATATACGAACGAGCACCGGTTCGTTTATTGGGTCAAGCGTTAACCGTGAATGTAAGAGGCTCGCGTGAAATGTAATTTCTTCGATAATAATGAACGTAATTTGTTACCTTATAAATCATTTATCTCGCTATAAACTAATTGCGCGTGAAGCACACGTCGTATCGTAGCTGGTGATACTGCGATATAATATTTCAATATTTTTTTCAAATAATCGAAAATGTAACTTCGTCAAATTAATTTCTACATTTATCTCAAACGAGATTAAGAGATTGATCATTTGTATATGTATATATATAAATATATATGTGTATATATATATATATATATATATATATATATATGTAATTAAGATTTAATCATTTTATCGATAACACCATAGCGACGCTAATAACGCCTAGAATATATTTGATATTCAGTCGTAGACGATAACTCAGGACGATAATTAAGATAAAAGATAAGACTAATTGCTCTTTACTCAGGAGAGGCTTTATTACCCTTTGGTATATTAACCCCTCTAATCACCGTAGGTTGATCTACGAGCGATTCACATGCATGACACATGAATACACATACTATAGTAGTTTGCGGTCAACTGCTATGTCCTTCAAATTTTCTATCCCTTGCTAGAGAATCCACAGACCCTTCCTATTTCGTTTCCCCATTCCAAAATCTTCCGACAAATCGCTGCCAATCGTTATGATCGCAAACAACGACGTTAAATAATCCCTAGGAATCGTTAGAATCGAGGCACCCTATCAAGATTCTTTGCGTGTGCTTCCTGTAACTGTGTTGTGTATAAAGGGATTACCGTTGACACCGTCTTTTCCCTTTTTCGATGATGAGAAGGATAGAAATAGGAAGAAAAAAGATGGAATAAAGCGAAATATCAGCAACACAGTGAAAGAGGTCGGTGCCTAGCCATCCCCGAAATCAATATGAATGCCTCCACGTGCAGGATATCTTCGGCACTTTTCTTTCCCTGTTCCTTGTAGTCCTCTGTCTTGAAGTACCTTTATACAGAACGGACAAAGAAAGAAGAAGGCCCTTGGAACTGACAAACTGCCCCATTCGTTGCAATCGAAGAAACGAAAGCGCCTCTTTCTTCATCGTCGAGCTCAGTGACAAATTTTCTCTCTTGTATCGTCATTTTTTTTTCTTTCTACTTTACTCCTCGTCCCATCACTTCCTTTACTTTTCCTCGATCTCTATTTTAGTACTTATGTTGTATTCGTTTACGTCCTTTCTTTTCTGACGTTATCAAAAAATTGTATGGTTCAGTTCAGACATAGAATTAGAATATTTTCAATCGAACAAGTTATTCTATTATAACGAACTTTTTATAGCAAATTTTTGAGATAAATTTTTTAGTTAAAATAAATCGTTATTTCGACGCGTGACGGTCAACCGAGAATGAAAGAAGAAGAAGAATGAAAGAAGAAAATGGAGACAATGTTATGCTAATATTGCCGTGCCTTTAAGGAATGTGTTTATTGAATTTTTTCCTCGATCAAATTGCATTCCACCGTGGTCGTGAACCATCGATTTGATTTTACATTCCATGAAAACGATTGAATTCCTCTCTTGGCCAATTTGAAGACGATCATAAACAACTAGATGTAGAAACTTACGCGTTCCTTAATTTTCTAATTTATTACAAATCCTTGCGAGTGAGTGTATTTAAAAAATTAACTCGTTAATCGAGCGATAAATAAATAATTTTCTCGAGTAAACTTTACGATCGATTTTATTCCCCGACGAATAACATTTTTTACGATAAGATACTCTTCGGTTTATTTGATCGGTCGGACTTGATTACGTTCGAAGTGCGAATTTCGATCGAGATCCATCGAATCGAGAGATATCTTGCTTTTATGGCTCGTAAAGCGCAAAAGTGATAAAATACAATCGTCAACGATGCAGCCGGATGCTATTGCTAATATTTCTTTGAACGAAAGAGAAAAAGAGAGACAGAGAAATAGACAGATGGAGAGAGAGAGAGAGAGAGAGAGTGAATCAAAAAAGATATGATCGAAAAATCTTTCGTCTTTGAGAGCCGACGACGATTCGAGGACGAGTAGAATGGTGTTGGTGGAGTGCAAAGTTTTCGTTTTCTATTATTCCGATCCGACCAACTGGTGCGTGTGAATAATTAGGGAGCACTCGGAACTGACGCGCGTCTCACTCCTGCTCGTTTTACAACGGAAGATTTTTATAGCAGGAAACGCGTATATTGCTTTGTAGAAAAGAGAAAGAGAGGAAAGACGAAGAACGAGAGATGAGAGAGAGAAAGAGAGAGAGAGAGAGAAAGAGAGAAAGGAGGGTAGGAAGAGGAAAGAGAAAGACGGATGGATGGGGTGAAAAAAAGAAAGCATAAAAAGGAAAAGAAGGGGAGAGGTAGAGAAACAAGAGGACGGGTGGTTAGAATGCGCTTTATTATCTTGTGCAAAACGCGATCCCCCTTTACCTCACTGCCACCATAGGATAGAACAAAAGGGACAAAGGACGTAATCGAAATATTACCAACAGAGAAATAATGCGGACGAGTGGCTCACAATACGTGGATCTCTTCTGTTACTAAAATTAGTTAAAAAGGAACTAAGAAAAGAAAAAAAGAAAAAAGATAATATAAAATAGAAAATGTAATCCAACGAGATCGCCATAGTCGTTCCCTTATCGCTGTCGTCTGCATCTCTTACATTTTGTGTTGACATCGAATTCAAAAAGATCCTTCCATTTTATTCTTTTATTGTCCGCATGTTCGTTGTTTGTCCTTACTTTCTTTCGCTCGTTACGTATATTATATCCATTTTATGTAACTCCTCTAGATAATAATTAAACTATCAACGATAACAATATATGTCTATGCGAGAAAAAAACAATAAATAATTAGAAATACCGAAACTAACGATCTCTATAAAAAAAGAAGAAAAAAGAGACAAAAAAAAAGAACAGAATAAATAATGTAATATGTAGCAGAACGTGGCCGAATGATTTACGCGTTCCATCTCGCATTCGACAGGGAGGCTTCATAAATCGTGACACCTGGTTCTTGTTATAAATTTGGACAAACCACATCGTTGTTCACCATTGGCCACACGCACACAACATGTAGCTGCAGCCTACATTTTTACATCTCTTTCTCCCTCTCTTTTTCTTTTTTTCTTTCTTCCCCTCCCCTTTCTCTCTCTCTCTCTCTCTCTCTCTCTCTCTCTCTCTCTCTTTCTGTTTCTTTCTTTCTGTAGTCCCTCGTCGACTTACGTCGATCGTATAAAAGGTAGTATATGTTAGCAGGTAACCGGCTAATTCTACCAGCCGGGTGGGGCATTAACGTTAAGGGGCATAAAGAAACGGCCAGTTACACCGAAACTCGTTCTCCGCGACTTGTTAACTTTCACGTCGCTATCGTAAAATCTCATTGGGACTAACGCGTCCGCGAATATCGCATCGCGCGAACATATCATTGATTCTCTTTGAGAAAGGAAGGAGAAGGGAGTAGACTCATCTGAATACTGGGCCTTCCACTTTTTCTTACAAAGCTGCAACTCTGTCCAACTCGCGACAAGCTAAAATGTGAATACCGGTCACGTTTACGTATGTATATATATATGTATGCATGTATGTATCTATTATTCGTCCAGTCGTATACAAATTAATAGACGATACTAAGAAATTTTCTATATTCTATTCGAATCTTTCGAAGGTTTGTTCGTTGGTATGTTTGAATATTTTTTTTCTTTTTTTTTTTTGTTTTTTATTCGGATAACAAATGAACCATACTCTTTTCTTAGCCATACCCTCGAGAAAGTCAAAGCAATTTTTAATTTATCAGGAATAATGTCTTCTTTAAATGTTGATCATTCGTTTTGTCCCTTAGTTGCCCTTATACCACTCTTTCTTTCTTGCAAGTCTATCCCTGACAATATAATTACTTCGATCCTTCACGTACGTCAAATAAAGGATTAATGGGAAATACAAAACGTTTTTTTAGTGGCATTAAATTAAGATTCATCCGTTCATCGATCGGCCCACTCAAATTCGATCGAGACTCGAATTTTAAGTAGTCCAATGCTACAAACAAGAACTACAAAGTACGTGTTACATCAATTTCGAAAGAGACCAAGAAGACATTCAATTCAGTTAATACAGTGAACGTGAGCGCTTACACATACACATGTGAAAAGTTAGAAAAGGAAACAAATACGAACCCCCGTCAATTACGCTTTTTATTCGCGTTAAAACTCGTTGACCTTGCTGGAGACTCGTCTCGCGTGTCCTCCGCTTATCCTCCGCGTATCCTCTCTCGATTATCTTAACTGCTGTCTCGTCCTGCCAACGGCAAGAAAAATCAAAGACAGTTCGATATGTAACTCTTCAATGATTTTAGATATGCCGTGTATTGGTATTAATCAAAGTATGTAATAAATATGCTGGTTTGGGATATGTTTTGAAAGAGAAAGTTATTAAAACAACTACATCAATAAGAAATATAAAGTCGATATCAATCGTCTTACGTTCATATTTATAACCCGGTATTGTTTTAAGTTTTATTCAAAAAAAGAGACGATCTTATTTAATACTTTTTAGTTTCCGATGTATAATCTTATTTTTACAATAATCACGATAGACGATTTTTAAAAAGATAATTATACGAATATACTCTTTTCCCAGACATGCTAATTATTTTGTTTAAAACGATGAAATTCGTTGAAGTAACTCTTGATATATGTCTGAATAAATTCCATAGTAAGATCAAAATTCGTATATATTACTTTCTAGCTAAGCATTAACTTCTTTGTTTTTCTTTTTTCCATGCAGATTAAGTCACATACATGTATCTACGTTAAGATCTATCAACGTCAATTTTTTGACAAGTTAAATTGCTATAAAATGATCGAGACAGCAAGAATGTGTCGTTCATCATATTTCCATGACTCATTAGGTATGCAGCGAATCTACGATGAGCCCGATTTGTAACGACAAATGTGATCGCGATATTAAGACTAACGTGAAGAAGCCTCAAGGCAAATTTGATGGCGACTTCGATGGCGACGACGGGACGAGAGACTACCGTCTTAACAACGAAGAGAAGCCACTCCCTTTGCTTTCTTCGCCTCGTTTCTTTTTTCCATCTGGTTTTATTATAATTTCAGGTAACTTCGTCTCGACAGTACGTATTGTACATTCGCACCAACGAATCTTTCCTGTTTTAATCTTGCAACTACATTACGATCAGCATAGTCCTTTATAATTCGAGATAATTCCTTGGGTATGCAGATAATAATAATGCGTTCGAAGGACTTTGTATATTCATTCGATGATAAAGATTTATAAGTAATATATTAGCTTATGCAAAGATTAAAGATATTAAAAAAAAAACAAAAATCAAATGAATATAATCGCATCGTTATCGGCATACGATATAAATAATAGTAATAATAATAATAATAATAATAATAATAATAATAATAATAATAATAATAATAATAAACTAAACAGGAGTATTTAATATCGAAAATACAAGTGAAGCAACCTGGAAATGATATGATTCTTTATATTCGTATAAATGAAGGATCGAGCGCATGGATATAAATTTCTCTGAAGCAAAAAAGTCGAAAACCGGTATAAGAGAGGAAGGTGATGCTTTTGTGATAATAAAAAAACAATACTGGTCGCGACTTCTCGGCGTTTTCCTTCGAAAAGGTCAGAGAAAAAGAGAAGGCAAGTAAAGAGTGGGGTAATTGCGCGAAAGAAGAAATAAGGCGCAAAGAATGTGAATCGCTCGAGCGTCCTTACGCTTATGACTTTGCCCGTTTGTCTCGTCTTCGTATAATTCGAGTAAATTTTTCCTACCCTTCGTCTCGCTTTCCCTCTCTCTATGTCTCTCTTTGTCTCTCTCTCTCTCTCTCTCTCTCTCTCTCTCTCTTTCTCTATCTCTCTCTTTTTTTCTGTATCTCTATAGTCTTCGTTTCGCTTCGTATAATTTAATCTCTCGGTACATTTATTTTATTCGTTTTAACGAGAAGTCGACTTCAATAAAATACAATAAACATTAGGCGATGGAATTTAATACTATATCGTATACATATCTCCCATATTATATCACAAATATAATATCATATACGATAATAGTTCAGAAATAACTGTTAACCAAAGAAGAAGAACTTGCTTCAAAAATTAAAAAGATATATATATATATATATTATTTAAAACATTTTTCGATAGCTTACTTACTTCCAAAACTTGATAATTTTAATCTAAAGTTAGAATATTAATTCACAGTCGAAAAGACGATTAATTCGTCTGAGATTATCGTTCTGACAAGAAACGCTTTAATCGAGAACGCAGAACAGATCGAGCAAGAAATTCGTAAGCAGTATGTTACTTCTCGTTAATGAATTGTGTTTGGTTCCTTCTATCGGGCAACGAAGGTTAACCGCAATCAACGATATTAGATGGTTCGGTGCCTAATCGCGGTCGCGCGATCTATTCTTCAAACACACCTTCGTGTTTCCTTTAGTTTCCAATACATTAGCTCGCTTAGATTAAGGAAGGTCATCCCGTATAAATACGTACAAGAGAGATAGATAGGTAGATAGAGAAAGAGAGAGAGAGGGAGAGAGAGAGAGAGAGAGAGAAAGAAGAACAGCTGGGATTAAATATGCCCTGCTATATTAAGCACGCTCTTGAGAATCTGACTCCCTTGAATATCGAGGGTCTGTTCTTAAGCATAGAAACTAATGAATAATTCTCCTTTATTAATGTACAAAGAGACCCATATAATTAGCTGGATGGTAATCTTCGATATAAGGAAACGTCAAGTCCTTTGTATTTGAAGGGAGAAAATGAAAGAAAACTTTGACGATCATCTTAAGAATTATTTTCTTCTTCTGTCGATTAGTAAATCCTTATGTTCTGTCATTACATAGAAAAGGTAATGTCAAATTCAGTCGAATACAAAGTAGTTTGCTTTTAGTAAAGTGTACTTTCTAGCATGGTATTATTAAATTGTTTCTTTGATCTCGAAATTAATCAGAAAATATCGCATACAACACAATTGTATTTTTATCTTTTCGAATTTTTATTTGTATCTTTTTGAATGTTGTTATCACAGTGACAGACGCTACACACGAACAGAACAAACATTTTTCTAACAAAGTAATTAATGCAAAAGTTTCTATCATGGCTACTTCCTTTCCATAAGTTTCTCATAAACACGAGTTGTTATTGCTACTTCTTTTACCATCTTTGTTACCTTCCTATGCATTTGATCTTTCGTAAGAGAGAAAAAATGCTAATATTTTTTACTTACCGGTAAGTGAACCAGTTACCAGTAAGGTAATGAAAAATATTAGTTCTTTCCCCTTCACTTTCTCTTTCTTTCTCTTTCTTTCTCTCTTGGGAGTACTTTGGAATTCTAAAACATCGGCGGACCTTTTTTCCCCACGTCTTAATCACTTAAGCGTGATTTTCACTTTATTTACACCTTGTATACACACGACAGAGGCTCATCGCCGCCGTAGACGTTACTCCCGGTAGAAGGGGGTATATATTTCCTCTGCATTACCCTAAATGCGAATATCGGAGGGTCGGATTATACCGCGGGAACTCAACGCGTATAATTTTCTTCGTTGAATATGCAAGGAAAGATACAAACGGAGAGAGAGAGAGAGAGAGAGAGAGAGAGAGAGAGAGAGACCTCTACTACATCCTAGAGACGAGCAGCAATTTTTCACGAGAGGTTAAATTCAGACGGACCGTAAAACCATTATAATTTTGACTGTATTTTCTTCCTTCTCTGCTCACCGTTAGAACGAGTTACGCGATTAAAATTAACATCCTGCAATATAATTAATCGAGGCTTTTCATTTTTCTCTTTTTTTTCTTTTTTATCCCTCGAGTTATTATTTTCGAATGAATTTTCAAAAGTTGCGATTAAATTTTGATTTTCGATTTACCCTTTGAAAGAAATGAATAAGATGTAAAATAAAGTAACCCTCTTTTTCCATCATTTACAAATTCATTTCGACGCGAAGAAGATCACGTGAGCGTGAAAAAGGATCCGACGATAAAATTCCAAAGAGTCCTATTTCATCATCGTAGGAGATATCGTTCTCATACGTATATATTGAAATTGCTGAATAGAAAAACGTCGAGATCTAAAACTCGCCTTAGCGTTATTCCTTACGGATGATAAAATGCGAAAGAAGATATCTGGTTTGACACGTTGAACGTCGTTCTTAAGGGTCTTATAATGAAATTTTAGATTTCGTTTAACCCACTAGGAATATCAAATTTCTAACATCACGAAATCATTGGGGCAAACGATGATAGACAAGGACATCCAAAAATCAAACAAATTTGCAAAGACACGGCTAGCTTTCCAGAGAAAGATTGTTTAGAATATCTGCTAAAGCGTTAACTTTGCCAATCTATACTCAGTCATGGTAACATTGTATTATTTTTATGTATTCTATACGGTTTAAATTTGTTAATACTAATCGTACGTGGGAATTTATTGTCTCGAATGAAATTTCTTCTTTTTCTTATCTTTTTTATCAAATTTTTCTTCTCAAAGTTTATCTAGGTTGGAAAACCTGTTCGTCATATTCTAGTAAAAGATCATCGAGGTTGAAAATACTATGAGATTTTTTTTCGTGTTTCTTTTTTTATGTCTGTAATACCTTCATGAAATTCAAGCTGGAAGTTCTGCTTTTTCCGGTTAGAAAAGGTAACAGAGATGCGTTCGCATAAAAGTGAAGAGTTACTACTACTTGGTATCTCATATACAGAATATATATAGAACATATACACATAGACATGGACATGGATAAACTCGTTCGAATGGAGACGTACGTAGTTGCCGAAAGGGACGAGTTTCTCCTGTTCATAGTACGCGGTCGAATATTCAAATTCCGATGAAACTCCGACGTGGAAATTTTGCTGATCCCTTTAGGGCACCGTTAGAGTCATTACTTGGTTTACAGTAATAGCGTGGCTTACAATAATAAGCCCTACGTGCAAAGTTTATTCCCAGCCGCAAATCTGTTGTTTGATTCCTCCGGCACGAGCTTACATTGGGCGTTTGTAACTTTCGGCTAATTAAGCAACGTAGCTTCGCGTTAATTACATCGACGAGAGTTCCTCATTGCGTGAACCTTGACATGAGTAAAACGCGGAACCACTAGGTAAAGATTTTCTTCGAAAAAGGTTACAAAGGAGTAAACTGTTCGGTTTATCGATTAGAACGATAATATCAAATTAAATGTGGAATGGATGAATTATTTATTAATTCGAATTGCGTATGGATTACTTCTATTTCTTTTTTATCATGTTTTTATAATATCATATTTACTGTAAAAAGCAAAAAAAGATATTGTTATTCTTTATTGTAATGTGTCCCAATTCGATCTAACGTGATTTCAATGAAATCGAATGTCAATCATTTCCTTTTCAAATTTGATATCCTCCGAAAAAATCAAAATGCCTCGTTGGTCGATCCCTACGAGAAAAAAGTCCTTCAAATCTCTAGAGGATTTCGATTTGAAGGTGGCGATAGAAATTTTTCACGTTTCGACGTTATCTAAGCACGTCGAATTACGTGGTACGTCCGAGCTGAGCGAACGATTTGAATATAAAATTCCCGATTCATCATGCATGCAAAACCGGAAAACAAACAGAGTGAAAATGGAACTTGGGGTATGTCGGGCCATTATCCTGGGATCTTATTGATTCTTATTATGCAGCGAAGCGTGCTGGAATAATCTATCTTGTCGCGAGTATACGCCACTTGCCGGTAATCGAAGGAAAACAATTTTGGATCGCAACATAATCAAACAAGAAAGTTAATGCTGAACACGATCGCTTTTTCTAATCGTCCAATCAAATTTTCCAGTTTCATTCGACCGGATAAAAACCTCCACCTTTTTTTCTTTCCTTTTTTTTTTCATTTCATAATACGGAAAGGTACTCACTCTGAGAGTCTCCAGTTGGGACCGCACGAATTCCGCTCGGCTGGCAACGTCGGGAATCGCCACAGGAAACGAACCCATGTACTGAAAATAGATAAATAAATAAATATTGATGTTCCGAATTTTGTTGAAAATTTGCAAGAAATATGATATCTTACGATTTCGAAAAAGTCCAACATTTTTGAATTTGATAATTACATTTTGAATATAAATAAAAATTATATACAAATTTGATAACGTACCTAAAACACGTATATGTACGTATTCGCGTGTCATGATAGAAGATGTAATGTTAATCAGAAAGAGAAGAAAAATTTCACGTAAGGTACGATTTCAGAGATCTCATAAATTCGATATAATGGCGATAGATAAACGCGAGTGCGAACACAGTTTGATGCACGGAGCAGTGAAGCACAGGAGGCAGTGGGAGAATTCGAGAAAGTGATGCGCGATGTAAAGTCATATGGTGCTTGTAACGATCATGGGAGGAGGAGGAAACCAATAACCCCGTTCGAATTATTGAGCGAGTATACGAAAGCTCGAGCAGGCTTCGAACCCTCTCTACCCGAGTTTTCATTGGTTTATTTCTTATTTGAACGAGCACAGTGATTGAACGAGAGAAAAATCAATAAAAATGAATTTTTCAAATATCACTTATTTTCACGGTTAAAGTTCATGAAGATAAAGAACTCAAATTAAAAAGAATATCCCTGACATGTTCTTTATGTCTTGTCCTTCTTTTTATCTCTTTATTCTTTGTTCTTTCTTTCTTTCTTTCTTCTTCTATTTCTCTTAATCTTAATAAAACATATCGCAAACAAACGTGCGTCTGTTCGATAAAAACTTAATTATCGATTAGGTGAAATAATTGTGTTTCAAGATCCACAGGGAATTCCTTTGGAGCTAGAGACTTGTGGAACAATAAAAAGAACCCTACCTAACCTACGACAAGAATTTCATTTCCCTTTTTCGCTCAGAGAAGATTTTGCTCACCGGTACCAGCCATCCTTTTTCTTTTCTTCGTAGAACTGCCATTTCCTTTCGATAGTCAATTTGGTTCACGATCATTCGTGTCCTCGGAGAAAAGGAATAAAAGGACGAAGAAGCTTGGAAATTTCGTTTACTTCCTTGACCAAGACGATTCCTTTTGTCACGATTATTTCGGATTCCAATGAAAATGTTCCTACCGTATTTATTCATGCGAATTTTATTTTCCTATCCTTTGTGCATGCTCCAATGGAATTCAAAGGAGTTAAAAACAGTGATATGTATACGAGGAGTTCTCTGCAAAGAAGACAAGTATCGCAAATAACATGTGCGAGTGACGTTTTATCGTGTCGACAGAAAAGAATGATAGAAAAGAGAGAAAAAGAAAAAGAGAGAGAGAGAGAGAGTGTGTGTGTGTACTCGAAAAGCGAGAATACGTGAGGTGATCCGGTAGATATTACCATTCCTTTGCGATATGAAAGATTTTATTCGATACGTTCGACTATTAATCATGACGAATTTATTCTTCCGCGAGAAGAAAAGAAATTAGTTACTTTTTCATAAGTATGAATAAAAATAATCGAACTAACGAGAATAAAATTCTTAACGTGAGGAAATGAGATTTTAACGAACAAAATAATAAAAATAATAATAGAAATAACAACAACAACAATAATAATAAAGCTTTTTCCATTAAAATTAAAACAAATGTACTGGATCTATCAGTTTTCATTTGCAGCGCGTATCAAATTTCAAAGCCTGGATAGATTAATCCAATATAGCTTAATTATTATCGGATTAAACTATATTCCAACGCGTAGAAACGTCAAAGAGGACAGGCAAATAATAGTCGGTAAGAAATATGTCGGGGTTTCACACGCATATAAATCTCGATGTAACGAGCGTTGGAAAGATAAGGAAAGTTGGCTCGCCTCGAGAGAAGAGAAAAGAGGATGGCCAAGAAAAGTGGCGGAGGCGAAGGGAGAAAGGGGCAGTTTCGTGTTTCGAGCGTGGGCATTGGTCTTTCTCGGTCAAACGCGTCGTCCGACGATTAAACGGTCGATAAAAATAGCGACCCTCCTTATAACGACAATAAATAAAAGCCCGGGGGGTAGATTCCAGGGTCGCAATAAATAACGGTACCGCGTGCAATTATGTTGCGCTTTGGTCCAACATTACGCGAACGCGTTTCCTTCGACGATCTGCTTCATATGTATGAACGTGAATACATACTTATCTATAGAGGATATGCTTACCATGTTTATCTATAGTATCGATAAAAATCGATTCGGTATATAAAAATGAATTATAAAAGTTTTTCTAAATATTTTTATAGATATTGCGTTCAGTTAGCTCAATTACAATTACATGAGTTACAGTTATATATGTACATATATCCGAATATATTACTTTGAAAGCAAAATAACTGTATAGTCTATAACAGTATGGTATAGATTAGATAAGACAAATGTTATTAATGATTATAAACTTTTCTTTCGATTATTTTTCATGTTCCATTTATTTCCAGAATTATATCCACGAATTATTACGATTCATCCTCTATAGATTTCTCCGTACCTACATATATATGCAAGCGAAAGAGACAAGAACGAAATTAACGATGTAAATAAAACACTGTATAACTCCTCTCTAACTATAAATATATGTCAGCTATGTATCCGTGACGCACCGGTTCGTCCTTCGCGTTCATCCCCGTTATCGGAGATTCCGTGCCTGCACCTATCCTTTTTCCTACGGTCATGCATGCGATTAGAAAGGCGCATACAAGAAACTAACGGATCTACTCGATCGAGTCTGATCTCCTAGCCGCTTTCTCGATATCTTTCAGAGATCCCTTTCAAAACTATCGTTATAATCTACGTTATGTTTTCGAACGTTTCGATAGGAAAGAAATAAAAACAGAAAAAAGAAATAAAAAATCTTTTAAACGACCGGCCACGTCGTTTCTTTATTTTGTAATCTTTAAAACGTTTCAAAAGGGCACGTATGTCGACCTTTTTTCTAATTTCCTGAACAATCGAGGATAAAATACGCGTTGGGTGAAAACGAGCGACGAATACCGTAGTAGCTTAGTAACGTAGAAACGTTAGAAACGCGCTGCAAATCGACGTCGAGAATTTTAATTAGAAATCTCTCTCTCTCTTTCTCTCTCTTTCTAACTAAATCCGATATGAAATTTCCAGAATTTCAGGAAAAAACAAAAAGAAGAAAAAAGCGAGAAAGATAGAAAGAGAGACTTTACGATAAGGGCAGGTAAAACAGAAATATTTACGAACTGACAGAACATGACCCGCGTTTCCCTTCGTTGAGTTTATAATTTCCTTCTGGTACAATCTATCGCTTTCCTTACGTATGTTGCAGCAATCAACGGTGTTGGTATGTTTCAACGTATTACCTATCATACCAATACATATATATGTACATGTATATAAATATATATATATTTATTTATATATTTATATATAATATATATATATATATATAACATGGTAATATAATTCTCGGTTTAATCCTTTCGAATAATTTTCATTGTTACATATTATCGAATTTCTCTGCTGTGAAATATTTTTTGAAAATCGTCATGATTTTTCCAGATACCTTGCATCATCAATATAACACATCGTAATATCGATCCTAAAGCATACAAGTAAAATTCATTTTATGAAAACTTCAATACGATCGGATTCAAATATTTGTTTTACGATTCAATATCATTTGTTAGTTTATAATACTTGGGATAATAATTTTTTCGTGTCGATAAATTTTGGCAAAGTCGATGAAAAGAAAATAAAAAAGATTTAATATCGATATTATTGGTTTTGTATTAACAATCAGTTGATAACAATGATCGATTTACATCGTTGCACGATACTTCTCGGAATCGTACAATTACATTCGAATTATTTTTTCATACTGTCTCTCACAAAGGAATTATATACGTTCAACGATCATGCAACATGAATCATGGTACATGTTTGCGTTTCAGTCGACTCGTGGTCCAACTTACATATACACTGTTAATCTCAGCGAATATAGATATGTAGAGAGTAGAAGAATGCAAAAGGGAAAAGATTTTCGAATGTAATAGAGCATTGATAATACCTGTTTGCATAATAATCGTTCCGATTAGGAAATGCTGGTAAAGTATGGTGCTCATTAATTTTATTACGATCTATAATTTATCTATCATATTATCTACAAACATTATTGTCTGTAATATAACGTATAATAATAAATATCTGTATCGATTCATTTCGAAAGAAAAAGAAAACGGATATTTAATAAGAACCGACATAATTAAAACAAAATTAATTCATAAAGCTAATTGTATTTCTTCTATTAATTAATATCAAAGGAATCAATTTTCAAACGGAAAAAAATTTCGCGAGAGTATTTTCAAGGTTTTTTATTCTCTTGCGAATTTTAATTCACGTACCACCATGTGGATCGAAATTGCGAGGAGTCTTTTTTCACAATGAGCAGGAACGAAGTAAATAGGTATGCAAATTTCAGCAGAGTGCGGTTCCTCTGGAAAAGAAGAAAGAAAGAAAAAAAGAAAGACAAAAGAATCGTATAGCCGTCTCACGGTTTAATAAAGGCCGAATAACAGGTTGCATGATTAACGTGGAATGCGATTACTTTCACTTTTTATGAGTGGCAACGTCTTTCAACAATCTCCAACATAGTTCTCTCATAATCGGATAAAATGATGTGGGTTGGGAGGGGAGGGAGAGAAAATAAACGTGTGTCTACTGGTAAGAAGATAATAAATTTTTAGAGAAGAGAGTTAATTGCATCGACAGATTTATCGAGCGGACTGATAATTGACGAAGATGCGATTAGATAAACGCATAAGTATTATTTATTCTCTCGCGTGCGAACGTTTGTCATTCTAAAAATATCTACATCTTTTTCTGATCGTCTTGTGAAAAAAATAGTGGGACGTAAGATAGGGTCAAACGATAGCTACTAGAATTTCATCTCACGTACGTATAACTATTTACTATGTATTACTATACATAGAAAGATATTGTAGAAGGATCAAAAAGTTTGATGTATGTATGATAAAAGATAATGAGAAGGTTCACGACAGGTAAGTTTAAAAAACAACGTGAAATCTTGAAAAGGAATCGAACTTTGCCAAGTTGTTACAGAGAAAGCACAAAGCGTACAGAAGAAACGAGCATTATCCTCGCAAATGATCTAGCGTTATTTTCAACGGATGTATTATGATCTAATCCGTACGATGCATTAATCAAACCTTTTATATGAAATACTGGTTACGCAAACTTCGCTTGATTTACTCGCACGAGGAGTAATTGTGGTTACATGCATGAACTCTTGGATCCTTTCTCAAGGAAATAAGATAATTATTTCATTGGAGAAGAGAGTGGGAGATACGATCGGTCGAGCTGGTGGTACGAATCGAGCATAGCGAATATCTTTGCACTGCGAAAGATATCATCGTGGAGTACTCATTAACGCGTTTATTACTTGTGCGTGTCTCCGTCTACTTATTCCTTTTCTCCTTAAGCTGTACGTACGTTTTTCTTAGGAAAAGAAGAAACAAAAGGCCGGATAGAAAGCGATAATATTTACAATGCAATTAAGACTCGTTAGAAAAGCTACGCAGGACAATTTAAACGTTTCGTCGTTGAGCCGTTAATTAAACATTTAAACATTCTCTCGTCCGTTTCTGTTCTTTTTTCTTTTTTCGGAGGGACTGGGAGGGGTAGGGGGAGGTTTATTCTTTTTCCTTTTTTCTTCTCTTTTTTTCTTTTCTTCTTTTCTTTCCTTTTTTTCCTTCTTTTCTTTTCTTTCTTTTTTTTTTTTTTGGTTTTGACGTGCCATCGAACGAGGTCGGAGCATCTTTTCTCAAAGAAACACGCCATGTACATATATTCTGTCGAGATATTAATTACGTTGGAATTTCACGTTACTTTACCTGGAAAACGATTTAACGAGCAGGTGCCAGCACCAAGCACCTTGCAACATGCTTGTGTTTTATATCGCTTGCAAATCAAACCTTTTCAACGTTTAATATTCGTCCCCGGTTGCAAGTATTCTTGACTTTCGTGCCTTCTTGATCAAGCTAAATTATACGCGCGTTTTTGGAACGACTTTGTAACGTCGAATTCTCAACGATCAGTTCGATCGAATGTGATTTACGATTCGTCTCGAGGTAAGGAAGGCTCTCTCTTATCTTATATGAGAAAAAAACGCTATAAAGCAATTCAAAATGTTTATACCTATGTACGTACATGCATATATACATTGGTGCATACGCATATATGCTTAAATGATACGAGTAAATATTCGAAAGGATCGTAATAAAATTTTTCTCAAAGAATTTCAAAGGAATTATGATGTATTAGAATAACAGAGCCCACCTGTACACCGTTGAATATAACGAGAGTAGCCTCTGGCGTTTTGACGTCCGTGTATTCCACCATCCCCACCATCTTTATTTGTTTTCTCCTTTTCCTCCTCTTTCTGCACCAACACTCACTCTCTTTATCTTCTCTCTCTCTCTCTCTTTTCCTTTCTCTCTCTTTCCTTCTCTTTTTCTTCGTCTTATCTACCTTCCCAAGTGGTTTTAAATAAATCTCAATTATCCGTCTTCTTTAATTGCACATTTCGTTAATTGCTCGATGTTTCGTGCGCCAACGATCGACGTAACGTCGAGAATGTATCGAGAGAAGATAAGCATCGCTTCTTCCTTCTTCCTTCATCCTTACTAACGATCACGAAGCAACGACGAAGCTGACTTTCACCATCTTTCGCGATAAAAGATCGTTTCTTTTCGCCGACGATATTTCGAATCTCGAAATATCGTCGGAGAATGTTCGATTTTGGACTTCGATATTTTGAATAAAAAAGTCGTGCATCCGTCGATCAAACTTTTCTTCATTTTTTCGTTTCGATTCGATACGCTTAGATAAAAAATTTATCAAGATAACCTGCAAGATCGACAACGATTGTTCCTTTTAACGAATTAATGAAAAAATAAATTGATAGAATGCTTTCCATATTGTTTCATATAGTTTTTGAAGTATTTTTATACGTCCATGATTTATCGGGAGTCAAAGAAACGCGGCTGTCAATCTAAAAAAAGGAAAGAAGAAAAAGAAAAACAAATTTCATCGACAATTAATTGATTTCACCAGTCTCTGCTAACAATTTAATGGACTTTTCTGATTTCAGCTTTCAAATTAAAGCTTAAACTCTTTGAACCGTTCAATCACGCGTTCACGTTTGGAAATACTCCTTTGGTAAATGATATAGCAAATCGTAGAAGTCAAGGACGATAGTCTATATGACTTATATAATATTAGAACGAATAATAGATATATTTCAAATTGTTTTACAAATATTTGAATAATTTGAGTATCTCCTTTAGAGAAAAAAAAATAAAATAAAATATTTGTCTAAAATTCAAAACGAACAATCAATGACCCGAATTAATGAGCTAATTTACAATCGAATAAAAATAAATCGCATAGGAAAAAGGAAAAAATCATAGGCTATCTGTTCCT
The DNA here is from genome assembly GCF_905475345.1 of Vespula vulgaris. NCBI lineage: Eukaryota > Metazoa > Arthropoda > Insecta > Hymenoptera > Vespidae > Vespula > Vespula vulgaris. Next base: position 15,084,825 of record NC_066587.1, read on the forward strand.
CTTTTTTTATTATTTAAACGATCCGGTTATCGAAGCGAACACTTTTCTCTTCTTCTCTTCTCTGTCATCGTTCACTGTCACTCTCAGGCGTCCGTGAGAGATCAAGTAGAACAGGCAATACTTTCTCACGTAGCAAGCGTCCGTAACCTGCAGTTAACGATTCAAGAGCTCGTTGCGCTCTACGCGGTGACAGGTGGAATCTTTCGGAAGGTAAGAACGATTTAATCAATGTCACTGTGAAATATAACGTCGGGAAGAAGCTATGATAAAAATAATAAATAAACACGTTAGAGTTTGCATCCATTCGAAATCAGACACGCGTTAGTTCCGTCTTGAACATTTTTTTTCGTTGTACGGTTAATCTTGCTTTTGAAATTATTAAACGAATACCGAAGAACGATAAATAGCGATAAGGATTTAATGAACGTTTTAAATATACATAAATCTCGAAAGAAATAAATTATATTAGCACGAGAGAGAGAGAGAGAGAGAGAGAGAGAGAGAGAAAGAGAGAGATAACGAAGCGTGGACAGCTGCTTTTTATTTATCCCAAAGGAATGACGTTTCTCATAATCTCGAAACGTCGAAAATGAAAATGTTGCTTCTCGTCGTATTCTTCGTTATTCGATATCATCTCAGATAAAATTGCATATGATGCTTGAGTTGATATATTCTTGATCATGGCTAGACGATCACGTTGCAAACGCCATGACATTTTCGCGATTCGACGAGCCTCGTCCTTCGAGAATCTCAGCGCGAGATATACCGAACGTGCATGGCATTTAATTTAACCCTTTGCTTCCTTACTTTTCCGCTTTCTAATATCGGCAAAACAAAGATAATCTATTCTTCTCCCGAAGGATTTACTTCTTATTTTTCTTTTTATTTTCTATTCTCTCTTTCTTCTTTCCTCTTAGAGTAAGAATATACAAGCTGGAATAACGATGAGCAAGATCTCAGAATAACGTGGTTTTCCACTATCCCGTAATCCTCATTAAACCGTGACTCATGGGAAAGAAGTAGATATACAGGGTGAACGGTATAACTCGATTTATCAAAACTTAAAATAATTTGTTTAACAATTTCCATTATCGATGAAGTTCCTAAACATTTGTTCTTTGCTTCTTTCGTGATTTATTATAAAATATAACAAGTCGATCGTGTACTGACACGTTTCTATCTTAATTTTCAAATTCTTTAAATTATCAAGATAAATAAAATCGATCAAGTTGTATAGTTCACCCTATATATATATTTAATTCAGTCCGCGTGACTCCTTCGCGATTCCGTTCACGATCTCTCGCGAGTCATATAATCCGAAGATTCGTTCGACTCCCACGTGACTTTTCAAAACGAAGTGGACGAGGAAGAGATTATTCGAGAAATTCAAAAATTTCTCTTTAGATTAATGCAAAAACGAAAGAGGAAGAAGTCGCTTTCTCGTCTCGTGCGCGAGGATGCTTTTGATTTATCGACCGGTCGATCGATTTATACGCGACGATCGCGTGCGGCTCAAAGAAGAAAAAAAGAAAGGAGGAGAGAGATAGAACAGAGACAGAGGTAGAGACAGAGACAGAGCCAGAGACAGAGACAGAGACAGAGAGAGAGAAAGAGAAAGAGACTTGTTCTTGGCTTCCAGCAGATCGAAATCGACTTCTCTTCTCTCTTTTACTCTCGTTGGTGAGCAGTTAACGGCGAACAGATCGGATAACCCTGCGGCATAGATCACTTGCAATGATGCATACCTGCCGACGTGATTTCATCGACGACCTAAATCGCTCTATCGACTCTTCTCGAATTATTAACAAGTATCTTTTCCAACCTGGAAACGTGTCTTTGAAATCTTTCGAAAAAAAACTCAATTAAATCTTAGTCCTATGAACGTTATAATACTTCGAATAATTATATAATGATAACGTTCATATGGGACAAACAAACATTTACAAATCGTATAATTCAAAGTGAAACATTTACAAAGTAAAATTTCAATTTTAAACTATTTATGAGTTCCCAGGTTCATCCTGTTATATTTTATATAAAAAAAAAGGATTCCTTTAATAACTATCATCGATATCTAGGATAAAAGTAATACGTATTACGTGATACTTCGATTCTCGAGAAGAGTAGAATCTTAGAAACAAACTGGTGAAACGAAACCTGATCGAAATGGGAAACATACCGTGACTAGAATCGTGTAACGAATAAATAATGTTTCTATTAAATCCTGGAAAAATAGCGAGTACAATTGTTGAATGCAACGAGTTCATTCAAATGTTCATCGTTCGATCGGAATTTCGTTTTTGTAAATCTTCTTGAAAAATATCGTCGATATGATAACGTTATCGTTATCGGAATTAACACATAAAGAGGAATAGTAGGATGAACGGCAAGTGAATGCGCTAGAAATTGATTTCACTATAAACAGCAGCACATCGAGTGAAATCCACTGACAATGATAATGAAAAATGACGCGCACTCATCTGCAAAACGAGAGCATTTGACTTTCACTGCACTTGCCAAACGCATTAATCGCCACCCACGTACGTAACTCGTTAGCCCTTGAATCAACGACATCGAAAAAAAAAATATATATATATATATATAGATCTCCAAAAATATTCGTTGGATCGATATTCTCGGAATATCGTATCGAACGAATTAACAATAAATAAAATCAAAAGGAACGTTTCGAAGAGAAAAATAATTTCCATGAGGAAGAACTATGTATATAATGTATTTCACATTACGGAAGAAGGAAACATCTTCATCTTACGCGTCGCTGACACACTCGCGACGAAAACGGCACTTGTCCGTAGACAGAGAGAAAAAAGAGACGAAGGATAGAAGAAGAAAAGGGAGCAAAAAGAAGAACAAGAAGAAGAAGACGAAGACGAAGAAGAAGAAGTAGAATAAGAAGAATAAGAAGAAACGTCAAGAAGACGTCGAAAGCTCGCTCGTCGACTTTATCGGTGTTCCTTTCTCGAGGATCGAGCCGTCTCGTAGAACATAGAGTGGAACGAAGAGAGTAAACAAAGAAGAAAGAGTAGAAAGGAGAGAAAGGGATAGACTATAGTTGGCGATGAATAGAGTCACGCGTTATCGGGTGCAGGCTTACTCTCACACGAGGTTTCGTTTCGCGCGTACGCTAAGTGCCGTGCGTGCGTAATAAGGCACTGAAGAGGCCTGCTGGCCCTACTCGCCTTCCCTACCACGTTCTTCCTCTTGGATGAGAAGAGAAGGAGTATGGGAACAAAGTAAGCAACAACAACGACGACGACGACGACGACGACGACGACGAGGGGCCCGCGCGTGCGTCGCTTTCTCGATGCGTTTCGTTCTAGCTAACGTGCGCATGCACACAAACGCACATATACACATACGTCGCAAGGTCGACCGCGTTGTTCGAGAATTCCCTACCTTCCTTTTCGACCCTCTTCTTCTTCCATGGGCCCTCTCGAACGATCGGGCCTCCCTCCCTTTTCTACTCCCTAGCGCACTCTGCTTCCGACTCCTCTTAAGATTTTGTATTTAGCAGACACTCGGTATATCCTCCTTCTCCGAAGAAATAATAGCGTGACGGAAGAATGAAAAAAGGGGGAAAAACGATTCACTGTTTTTGAATTCAATATACAATGACGTTAATCACTTGTTGGAATTTGTAAAAAAAATATTCTTTCAAATATGCTGACCGCAAGTTGTTTCTTTTTTCTTTTTCTTTTTCCCTTTTTTTATGGAAAGTCGTATTTCTTCTTTTCTTTTTTCTTTTTTCTTTTTTTGGGTCATATAAAAGTGGCTTTGAAGAATGTTCGAGGCTATAATATATAAGGTAGGTGTATTTTTGAAAAAATGTCTCCTCACAAAATTTGTCTTCTTTAGAATTCTCGACCTTTTTTGCATTTTATTCGGAGAAATTTTGTATACGCTCGCTCGAAACTCATGAAATTTTCATTTTTCATTCAAATGTTCGCAACGTCGCGTCACTATAAAAGACTTAGATAATTTTATAAGATATGGAAGTCGCTTTGGGTATGTTCAATGGTATTCCGTTCGTTTTTAGCCAATTCAGTGGCTAATCGTGAAGGGTCCAAAGTCGTTTGTGGATGATACAGGGACCCTTCTGAGATTCCAGGAGTACAGGTCATCTTCTTAAATTCCGAACCCTCAAGATACGATCGTGAAACGTGCTCCCGTTTATTTTTTGTGGAACGCCCTACCGTTTGTTTGACGATCTCTAATACCAATGAGAGCCCTTATTATACATGGCCCTATTTTAGTTATAAGACATGTTTCCAAATGTCAATACGGAAGTATAAAACTCTAAAGGGACTATTAAGTAGATTTCTTTCATAAACTGTTCTCTTTGTCCATTATATATATTCATCATTTATAAACTTGTTTCTGTGTATATATTATACATACACATATATACACATGCAGAAGTGCATAAATGCATACTACCTGGTTCTAAAATTGACGGATAGGGCACATAGTTACTGAGAGAATACGTGTCAATGTACTTTTAAACATTGAAGAATGAAATCGTAGCAAATATAATTGACAATAACTATCTTTCTGTATAATCCTTGTTCACATACATACATACATACATATATATGTATATATTATTGTAACAAAATATGTTCTAATAAACGTACTTAAGTATATATAATTTTTTAGTCTCTCTATTTCTCTCTCTTACTCTATCAGTTATCAAGACGAAAAAAGTTATGCGAGCAAGTAGAGAAGGAGAATAATAAAAGATATCTATGGTATGCGCCGATGATTTTTCGTAATCATCTCGGTTGCGTGATTAAGGACGATTAGAAGAAACGTTAGAAGGTGTTTTAAAGTCACGCGATAATCTTGGGAGGAAGCGTTATTACTCACTCGGCACTCGGTGCCGTGTATGCTTTAATGATTGACATCCATTAGTCGCTTAAAAATCATCTCGAAGATGAAGAAGAAGAAGAGGGCTCGCTCGCGCGTGCCCTTGGGCTTGAGCTTTGAAAATGTGATTTGCATATATGCAAATAAGGAGCGTAAGCCTGGCGCCTAAGTGCCGGAGCGAATCGCCACTCGCACGAGCGAACCACTGAGCTGAGAGTGATCGTTCACCTCGATCTGAGGATTACGATAATGCAAAGACAAAAAGGATTCCATTTTGAGCCGGCGAGCAATCGCTCGAGGTTATCGCAACTTCGACTCGATAAATCCTCCGTAGAACGTACGCTCGAAGCTCTTTATAAAGAAGACTCGGATGTTTCCTGCTCGAACGATTAATTCGTCATCCGAACCTGATATCAAATGTCGACGTAAACGAGTTCATTCGAGTAGTATACTTTCGTACAAATTTGATTACCTGTTTTACTCAGTTCGAATTACGACCCAACTCATATACCGCTTTCTACCGTCATCATTAATATTATCCACGTGTATTATAATTATATATTATTATCACATATATATTTTCAATGATTCCGTGCTTCCGGTTTTATTTAAATTTTGTCTAATCTTTCACAAATTCTATATCCAAAAGATACCAAGAAACATGTGTCAGTTATCTACTTAACATCTTAACCATGTAATAACTAACACACCTTATAAAATAAAATACTATATAATGTTGTATATAGACAACGTTGTTCTTCGTATTGTTAAAAAAAGAAGCTAAACGAACATTCGTTGGAACATTCGTGTCGACATTCTTTCTAATTCTAATCATCAGCATGTTCATAAGTTCATATACTTCTCTTTCAATGCCGCAATCGATAAAATTCATCGTTTAGCGAGTCAAGATATACGAAGATACGGGGAGACCTGTTCATTCCTCGGAATCAAGTAAGCGAGACGAAGAAACTGAGCGTGAAAGGCTTTTTGCCCGCGCGTGCACACACGATCGTACGAGAAACGTCAGCACGCGCGTGAATTGCTCGTTCGAATGACGGAAGGAAAGAAAAAGAGGAAGGACATTATTTGTAGAAAAATCTAACCTACCCTACTCTTTCATACATAATTTCACTTTTCAGTTTAATCAACTTTATTTTTATTTTCTTCGAAGTTTTGATCTTTCCTCAAAAATATATATTCTGATTCGTACATTCACGAAATATATGAATCGTAACTACGATAATAAATATTTGAATGTAGTATATATTTATATATAATAAAAATAAATGATCATTCATTCTTCACGAAATAAAAAAAAATATTTTTGCATTCCCCAATTCTTTCGTTAGGGTTCATTTGTGAATCTTTGCAAGCTCTTATTAGGCAATATTTTTATTGAAAACAACTTACATACTTCTTCGTGCTCTCTTTTAAAAAGTTGAAAGAAAACAGCTCCAAAAAGCAAGAAGTTGCTTTTATTTTTTTTTCCTGTTTCTTTATGGTATATCGAAGTGTCATTTTATTTACCTAAAAAGATAAGCAGTACGTCGAAGCGATACCTCGTGCCACGACGATATAAGGAATACTCATGCGGTGCTATTTAATAACGTTGCCAGCGCGATAATCGATAACACTCGGGGTAGAGGCTAACCGCGAAAGAGTTACGTACGAAAGGCTACGTGGCTAACGGAGTACGACTCAACTCACGAGTCTCGAAAGAAAGAAAAAGAAAGAGAGAGAGAGAAAGAGAGAGAGAGAGAAATAAAACAGAGAAATAAAGAAGCTGCCGGCATATATTTTTTATACACGTGCGCTTAAAAAGACGGAAGAGTCTGGAGGCTTGTTCGCTCGATGACGAAAAATAAGAAGAGAAATATAAAAAAAGAAGAAGAAAAAATAAAAGAAATGGAAGAGTAACGCGATACGCTGTTCGAAGCACTCGAAGCGAATAACGAAGTAAACCGAAAGAAAAGGAAAAAAAAGGAAGGAAAGAGACGAGGTAGGGTGGGTACATGGGGTGTGTTTATATCGTGGTAATTAAAGGTTAGCTCGATATGATATACCGAGATGCTTCTTTATAAATCTTCTCGCGTTGCTTCTTGCCGCACTTTTTTCAATCTTTATTCCAGCCAATAATCAATTGTGCACGCGCGCACGCTTAAAGAAACTCTCTCTCTCTCTCTCTCTCTCTCTCTCTCTCTCTTTCTCTCTCTTTTTCTTTCGTACAAGTGCGACAAGATTTACCGTTTATTCCCTTCATATAATAACTTATGCCTGAATAACCCTTCCATTTTAGTGAAATTCTCTTTTCGAAGTAGATACCTAGGTCATAATATATTTTGATTCGTACGTTACAATAGGCAGTATCATTGAGCGATCGCAATGTTTGTATATATCGAAGATATTAAAAAATTTTCTATATAAGAAATATGTGAATATATTTAAAGCCTCGATGAAAGAGGACATAATTATTATTATTTTGTAATAATTGTATATAATAAAAAATATTTTTTTTTAACATCGTGTAATTTTTATCATCATTTCATAATGGAGAATTTTGCGTAATAAAAATATTATATTCGTATAAATCTAAAATCAAATATTCTTCATTTGAATATCATCATCCATATGTCATGTAGAAAAGGAATCTCGAAGAAATGAAAGGTCTACCCCCACCAGATGCTACGTGCTTGCATATGGGAAGAATGAGACAAAGAAATTCCTCCCGGAATGGTTCTCGCGCCACATGACGCACGACTCGGTCCGCATAGCGCGTTTAGAAAAATGATCCCGCACTTCAAGAGAAGTTCCTTAAGGCTAATCGGGTTTGAACATATCTACTGGACCTTTCCGTGAATAGTCATGGAAAGTGAACGAGTGGAAAATCCATTCGATTCGATTCGAGGCACCGACGAGCAAGAACGTTTCATGACTTTTATTATCAACGAGTCGTCCACTATCCAAGAAGACCAGTTGCTTTCGTCGGTCAAACTTATTTAAAATTTTATCAAATATTTAATATCCTCTTATCGGAATAAAAAAGAAATAATTAATTTATTATCACAACTACAAGAAAGCGTATCGATCTATTTTATGAAATCAGTTTTATCTGTAATATTTCTAAATAATTAATCCTCCATTTTAAGTTAAATATTCACTTGATACATACATTTTACAGTTCCTTCCTTTTCTTTTTTTAAGAACAAAGATAGAAAACAATTATCGTTAGATATATAAAATAAAATGTCCAGTTAACACGCAAGAAATCGCAAAAAGTTTAATGGTTACGAGTTAATTACAGTAGTAATTTTCTACTACGCTTTCGTATAAGAAAACGAGAAAACTATCATTGTCACGCTAGGAATGTTTAATTGATAATGGAAAGTAATGAGAAAATACTCCGTGAAAAATGAAGAAGTAAATGGTTGGCAGGTGGCAGGTGGAAAGGTGGGCGAGAAAATCGCAGTTTCGCACGTGCGCACGTCTGCTTCTCCACGGTCACGTGACTCACGCACAAGTTCGAAAGATCTTTCGCGGGAACGAGCAAACGTGTGCCGATCGCGTGCGAGCTCACGATCGTTGCGTTCGGAACCATCGATCGAAAGAGGAGAGAAAAAGAGATAATGGTTGGTCCGAAAAAGATGAGCTTGCCAAAGAGAGAAAATGGAGTTCGAAAAGAGAGAGAGAGAGAGAGAGAGAGAGAGAGAGAAGAAAAAAGATATAAAATCATACATGAAAATTACATACCCGGTGGGAGTTATGCTTAAAAGGCCTTCAACGAAACACTGTCGTCAACTAAAAGCTTCGTATATGTCAACGTCATGTTCATGACATATCGTAACTTTTATATACGTATGTACATAGAGATAAAATGAAAGAGAAGAGAGTAGCAACACGATTTTGCTGTAAAATTAGAGAAGAGTCATAGCCGAATTACCCAATGTGCAATACAATATGAAACATTTTCTACCGCTCTTTTGTATTTCGACGAAACCTTAGTCGTGAATTTCCTAAATTCCTTCATGAATTTCGTTGGATTCCTCGTATATATATATATATATATATATATATATATATATATATATATATATATTTCATAATATTTAAAATAGCAAAGTATTCGAAAAAGAGAACAGTTATGGTGTTCTTTTATCCATTCTAATTTTGTTTTATAATAAAATAAAATGATAACGACTTTGCAGAATTTCATCTGGATTTATATGATTATTAACGATTAAACGATATACTTCATACTGAGTACATATATACCGAGTACACTAAATGTTAAATAAACATTTACCTTAGCTCTGACGAATTTCTTCGAAAGCGGTTCTGCCATAATAGGTAGACATCACTTCCCATGGGATTGGCACCGTTTCCGGTATTTTTCACAGCAACGCCGAAGACATCATCGTAAAAGAACACATCCGATATCGAGTTTCACTCGTCACATCATATAACACGGTTACCACTTTATCCGTATTACGGATATTATACGTTGTCTCAACTAACGAAGTATCTTGCCGGTTACGTACACTTCATTCGGTCACTTTTCTCTTGTTTTTGAATAAAAACTTCTTCATTATAACATCCTGTCTTCTTTCGTTACTCTTCTTTTTGACGTCATAAGTGATAAACCATTTAAAAGACCCACACACGATGTAATGCTAAAACTGAAAATTTTGGGAAAAACGAAACGTGATACCGAGGTATAACTCGATGATAAACTCGTTAACGACGTCGGTTAGTTTCATTAACCTTAAAAAAGAATCCTGTCTCTTTCATTTTGTATTCTTACGATCTCCTTTAAAATTACATTAAGACCTTTTAAGAAAACTACTTTTCCCTTTCCACGAAATGTATTAATATTCAAGTTAAGTAGATATACCACATTTTCCGTTCTCTTTTTTCCCTTTTCAAAATACAAAAGAAGTACGTCACCGGTAGTTCGTAACGAACAATGAGATTTTTTCAACGTTTTCATTTAATGCCATCTACCCATAACTTTTTCAATTTTACTGAGAATAATAGACACAGTGGTAAAAGACCATGGATACTATAAGACTAGTTCGAACGGAAAAATTTCATTATGTAACAATTTAAATCGCGTTTTTAAAAATTAACATAAAACAATTCATCATCAGTTGCACTGTATAGTTACCCTCATGTATAAAGATCTGAACATTTGCACTTATTTTCTTTGTTTTACCGACTAGACGTTTAGTTAGATATATATGTACTTTTGTATATCTTAGCGAGACGCATTTCGAGAGTTCAGAAATAACTTGCTATTAGTCAGCGCTATAGTATTTCGAGAATCGAAAGGCGATCTTTAATTTTAAGAATTCACGATAGCATTCCCTTTGACATTTCGAACTCGTTCTTTCGATCGTATCATCAGGAATTTTTTAGAAAATCGATCGAAATTTTTTTTTATTATAATCGTCATCGACAAATTCGTATGAAAAAAATTTGCTAAATCGATACGATAGGACGGTAGTATATATTTCGTTATAAGAAAAGCAAACGACGATAGGAAGAGCATCTATCGAATCTTGAAATCGAAATGCCAGACGGACGTCCAAGCATTCAGGGACGTTAAACGAACACGCCTCCTCTTACGGAAACCGCAAGATCGGTCACGATCGGATCGTAACGATCAGCGAAACTAGGTGAATCGATCGTTTCCACTGAAGAACATAACGAGCACGTACGTACGAATGGTATATCCCATAAATTGCATCGATCACTATCGAATCCTTCGTTCGATCGAATACTCTTCCATAAGAGTACCATAGGAGTAGTTAAACGTTTCCACACTTTGGAATTTTAAAGGAGAACGGTACCTCTAAATGGCAGTCTTGCGTTTAAATAGATAAAATCAAAAGGAGCGTAGAAATGACGCCGAGAGTGATTATACGAAGATATCGAAAGGATATACTCCAAAGGAATTTCACTTTTCGTTGGATCGACTTACTTAACACTTTTACTCTCGACGACTTTTCAAATATTTCTCAAGTTCGAGAGATCAATCACAGCTACTGCACATTCACGATATTCAACTGCAGTCGATGCGAAGAATTTCCGAAACGACCATCGCACCGTTTGCGAATTCGAGTTGGCAAATATACGTAGACATTCGTGAAATTGATCGAAGGAAAGATAGATATCACCGGCTGCTTAAGGACAAGGAGAAAGGCTTTCGCTCGTAAAATGGCAAAGACTTGCTCGTGCAGTCTCGGCCTTTGCGATTTATCCGTCACCATTCGGAGTACACGATCACCATTTAGCGCGACACGAAGAGAGCACGTCTCTCCATCACTGGAAGCCGGAGTCTCCCCGGATTCTCTCGTCCGACTCACGAGGCACGGCAAAGAAGGCAGGCGGGCAGCCAGGCAGCCAGCAGCCAGGCGAGAGCGAGCAAGCTAGCGAGCGAGCGAGCGAGCGAGCGAACGAGCGAGCAAGCGATCGAGCGAGTTGGGCGACGAACTCGCGAGACGAGCCAGTGGTGGACCTGAGAGTGAAAGAGAGAAAGAAAAAGAGAGAGAGAGAGAGAAAGAGAGAAATATATATGTACATGTATATATACATACATATATATATATATGTACACACACGTATATATATAAGAAAGTACATATAAGAAAATATATATGTATGTATGTATATATATATATATATATGTATATATGTAAGAAAGAGAGAGAAAGAGAGAGAGAGAGAGGATAGAGAGAAGGAGAAGAAAGAGGAAAGGAGAGGGAGCGGGACTGTTGTCTCTCCTCACGTACCAACCGATTCTCTCGTAAATCACGTGCTCGAGAATCGAGTGCTCGCTCAAGGAGTCGAGCCTTGCACGGGGAACTTTCGGTGGACGCGCGACCGTCGACTGGGTCCTCGCGGACACGTAAGAGGCCCCATTACCGTGGCCCCTGATGATACGCCGCACGGCAATCGTTAATGGCCAATGCCATGGATAAGAAACGAGAGAGAAGGGAGAAAGAAAGAAAGAGAGAGAAAGAGAGAAAGAGATAGAGAGAGAAATAATCTCTTTTTACTCTCTCTCTCTCTTTCTCTCTCTTTCTTCCTCTTCCTTTCTCTTTCTTTTTCTCTCTCCTTCTCTCTTTCTGTTCTTTGCCAAGTCCCATCACGGAAGGAGAAGAGTTCGGCAGAGGCCGGTCGGGCACCTGGGCGCGACATTGCCTCCTCACCTCTTCTTTCTCTCTCTCTCTCTCTCTCTCTCTCTCTCTCTCTCTCTCTTTTCTTCTCTCTTCTTCTCGTCCTCCAAGTTTCTCCTCTGTGCACTTCATGCTCGGATCGACGGAACCCTCCTCGCTACCGGACGAATTTGCTTCGGGACCAACGAATCGGCTCTACCGATCTTTTCTTCTTCAACCATGCGGCGGACACGGTGAGTATTCTCGATCCTCTCTCACGATAGGCCGCGAATTTGTCCCGACTTGATCCCTTTCGACGTATGAAAGACATCGATGTTATTGCGAAATATTTGAGAAAGAATGTGGTTACATATGTATCACCTTAAAATTATATTTTTTAAATTCTTCATCCGATAATATATATATGTCAATTATTTGCGACGCGATAAAAAATTGTCAAATGGAAATTTACAAAATTCGACGTTGGGACGAAAGTCGTTTATAGAAACGTATTTTTATTTTTAAGGTATAAAAAGAATCTGTTCGTTCCAAGTTATACCAAGTGTAACGTAATCGTTTCTAAATTGAGAACTCGATAAAACGAACGATCCCTGATTAGGATCACGATCGCGAGAAGGTTGCAGCAAGAATATCGTATAATATATCCTAACTATAACGTATAATACCTTTCACTAATCCGAGTGGCCACTACTCGTCTTCGAACGGTTGAATGTATAATGAATAAAAAGTATATTTGACCTGTTACGCGAGACATATCATCAAATTTCATGTAACCCGTAATCTTTCTTTCTAACGTATATAGGTATACCCTACACGCCTACACTATTACTCGAGCTATCCGTTAGTATACTAGGCGACACCTCGTTGGTATCTCCGGTCGATCTATCGTAAAAATTCTTGTATGCTGGAACGCATAATCTCGGTTAAAGTATGAACGTTACGTAAACGTATCGTTATAAAAAGAATATATCCGGGTATATGGTAATAACAAGATTGTGAAGTGAAACGGATCGAATAATATTACTTATTTTTTCTCTTTTTTCATTCTTTCTTTTTCTTTTTTTAAGTCTTATCAATGTTATTAAGAGAATTAACTGTAGTCGAATGTATGAAAAAAATAATAAAGAAACTAATCGCTCGTTGCCCGAGCGATTCATTTCGAAAATGTGTCAACGGCGTTCTACTTCTTAAAACTCAATCATAAACTTCGAAGGAAACTTTTATCATTTAATATCTGCCTAACGTGAGGAGCATATTAAGATACCCTAAAATTTTCTTTACCGGGAGCCCGTGAACGTCCATAGTAATCGTTCCTGCTTGCTCCTTTTCAACAGGGACGCATTTTAAAATAGTCTTTCTCTTTCTGTTTCTTTCTCTCCTTTTTCTATCTTTTCTCGATATTTTGTCTCTCTTTCTCTCTCTCTCTCTCTCTCTCTCTCTCTCTCTCTCTCTCTCTCTCTCTCTTTCGCAACAAGCACAGCGATAAGCAGATTACTCGGTCGATGTATACCGCAATGCGAAGCGTTCCTCATTCCTCGCTGACGAGGATCCCTTCGAGAGGAGATATGACTTCGAGTTAACGAACTCGTTAAATGCTTATGCGCGATGAAGAGATTATTTCTATGAAATTTCAGTGGCCACTGAACTCGAGAACACTTAATCCGACGATATCAGGAAATATTAAGCGAATCCGCTAATTTATTTCTTCGGACTTTAAAGGAAGACAACCGTAAGCGTATCGTGTTCGATGGATCAAGAAATGATTTCTCGATCGGACCAACTAATAACTTTATATTTAACATTTTCGTAAGTAAAATGTTATTGCATTATTCTTGAAATTTTCTAATTTTCTTTTTCTATCCCATTTTAAAGAGAGTAAAAAAGAGAGAGAGGAAGAAAGAGAGTTATACGTAAGCTAATCAACGTCAAGTATTAAACGTAACAAGCACGAATCGTGGTTACGCTCGATTATATTCGCGATATAGAACGCTAATGTAAAGGATAACCGTCTAACATCTATCCGTTACTTCCTATCAAAATTTACGGCAAATAAAGCTGGTTAACGAGCTTACTACCTTGTATATATATATAAAAGGTAGTATATATATTATATATATACATATATATTTTTATTGCTGTATAATAACGGTAGAAATATGCATCCTTGCAGAGGTCGGTATTCCAATCATTTTATACTTTCACTACTTTAAGAACTGACTACTGAGCCCTGATCTAACTAAACTGAACGTTTATCTAACAACGAAACATTCTAATCCTAGTATAAATCCGACAATTAACGAAGCATGATTTTTCAAAATGATAATGTTACAAAGACACACGTATCCTTAGCACAAATTTGTTGGCTCGCCACAGTACCAATGTAGGCAGAGTAGGAAAGATGAAGAAAGAAAAAGAAGCTGAAGGGAAGAAGCACCTCTCTCTCTCTTTCTCTCTCTCTCTCTCTTTCAAGCGATAACAGAGCAATCTGGCAAAGAGCTCCGTTAATCCTTCCTTTTTTGTGCATGGACTACTATCCGGTAGTAGAGAGCAGTAGTGGAAGGTGAAGTCGAAGCCGGTGAATCCGCCCCTGGCGCCACGTAGTATGTGCCATGTCATGTGTATGTGTATATGTGCGGTCTGTCGCGTGTGTTGGATCCTGTGCTCTCGCCGGTTGTGCCGATGACCAGTCTCTGGTCTGGCTGCAGCTGCGAACCGGTTATATACTTTCATCTGGCAGCCTTAGCACGCTCCCTAAAAGAGAATCCGGTGACTATAGTCACGCTGAAGAGGAAGGACAGAGAAAGAGAAATATAGAGAAATAAAGTGAGAGAGAAAGAGAGACAAAGAGAGAAAGATAGATAGTGAAAGAGAAGGACAGGGGGGAGGTTAATGCCTGTACCAAGGCACGCTTATGCATTGGAAGAAAAGACGTGCAATGTTCCTTTTTATTCCCTCCCCCACCCTCCTCCCACCACTAACCCCGTTCAATCTCCTCCCACCACCAAAGGTTCCTCTTTCGTTCTCTTGTCTCTTTCTGGTCTTGGTTTTTCTTCTTCTTTTTCTCTCTTTCTTCTGTCTCTCTCTCCTTCTCTTTTTTCCTTCTTCTTTCTTTGAGACCTTCTTCTTCGTATTCTGCTTCTTCTTCTTCTTCGTCTTCTGCTTCTTCTTCTTCTTCCTCTGTTTCTTCTTCCACTGGGATCCATCCACGGGCTCCTACTTGTCCCGTCGTACGTCGAAAGAATGACAGATTTAAGGACGGCTCGATCAGCGAATCGAGAGAGATAGAGAGATGCCCGATGTATCTCGCCAGACATAACTCAACGCCGGGTATTAAGATTTTCGTAGCTACTTCACGTGCATTCCTTCGAAGAGATCTTGCTTTCATTTTGTTTGTTTGTTTGTTTGTTTGTTCTTTCGTTCGTTCCTTTTTTCTTTTTATTCGTTTTTATTCCTTTTGATTTATTTTATTTTTTCTTTATGGTTTCTCTTGCCTTTTTTCTCATCTTTACTCTGGGTTGCGAGTTACGAAAGAAGATCGGAGGATCTTGTAATTTCGCTTTGGTCCAGACGACGAAATTACGAGTTTCCCTTCTGGTCAAGGTATGTAGCGTACTTATGTACTTCCTTTCGGAGGATAAGAGAAGGGACCGGATCGTGGTAAGAGAAAGGGAAATTAATGCACCGCACTGATGTTTTCACTTTTATAACCGCGATATACCCATACATTGACCTTTCTTCGTCAAACGAAAGGATGATGTAATATATTCAAGAATTCTTAAATAAAAATATACTGGATCTCATCGGTCAATTATTTAACTTGATTGAATTAATATTGAATTAATAAAGATATATTACAACAACGTTATCCAACGTTTCGATATAATCGTTTCTTTAAAAATCAATGATTCAATTATAACGTCGATTAAATTAGTAAAGATCAGAGATCGTTTTTTTTATTATCAGTTAGCGAGCGGCATATAAGATTGGAAAAAAAAACGACGATGTAGATATATTAATACATATATATTTATCTATAATCGTGGAAGATGAGAAATCTCCGAAGAATTTGGTACGAAACAAGTTCGTTCGATTAAATATCTTCGCTCTTCTTGCATACCCTTCCGTAGTTGGATTCACGGTACGAGCGTGACCACGTTCCGTAAGTGGAGTCTAATGGACGGTGCTCAGAGATCGGTGCTTCGAAGACTTTTAGTCGCGATACGTTTCCTCGTAAATCAACGCCGCGAAACTCGAGAAGAAACTTTGCCATTTTACGTTGTCTCCAAGACGACAACGACGACAACGACGATCGACTTCTCTCTCGATCGAATCACGTTGAGATGTTCACTATTCATTATTTTTTTTCTTTTTACTTACTTTTCTTCTCTCTCTCTCTCTCTCTCTCTCTCTCTCTCTCTCTCTCTTATCTCGATCAGCTTCCTTTCCTCTTTATCTTCCTCTTTTTGACTCAATGACACGTTCGAACTCGTCCCGGTGGTATCTACCTACCTTCCTTTTATTTCATTCGCCTATCCTTTCAGCGCTCGTCCTCTTGTAGAATAGTGCTTGTTCCGTTAGATTCGCGATGCCGTATTTCTAACTACGGATCGCTTTACGATCCTACTTCGAGAGAAATATCGAGACTCGAGATAATTAATGGTAACTCTTCGGCGTGAGCCTCGCATCGACTCAACGACGGTAACTCGAACCTAGTGAAATTAATTGTCGAGTAAAAGAGAAAAGAAAAGAAGAGAACAAAAATCAAAAAAACAAACAAAAAAGAAAAAGAAAAATACTTTCCGAGGGACAGTCGTATTGGAATCGTCTATTTTTTTCTCCCATTACATTCTAAAACAAGAAGATATTTTTCTTTCGTTATCTACATATATTTAAATTTTACAAAACTGGAATCGAGGAACTTACGATTTCAATATGTATCTTATTTCGAAGCGGAATATTTCTCATTTCTTTTTCTTTTTTTTTTTTCCTTAGAGAATTTCATGGAATCTGGGTTACGAATTTCTATTCGACTTTCAGGATGATTCTTTTTCTTCTTCCTTTTTCTCTTTTTCTTTTTCTTTCATCACCCGTCTCTTCGTACACACGTCATCGCATTTCTAATATTTTCAAGACCCCCTCGAAACTACTTGCGCGTCGTCGTTTTTGCTTGGAAAATTAAAAAGCCTCGGCTCGAGCGAAATATCTGCTGGCAGCAGGATAGGTATGTTGCTTCGTAAAACCACGCGCGCACATTTAAATTGCGAGAAGAGGTCTCTGTGAGTTCTTTTGCAAGTCACATGAATCTAATATACATCGTTGCTGGGCAATTTTGTACGTTTCGTAGTATCCTTCTCTCTCTCGCTCTTTCTCTTTCTCTTTCTCTTTCATTCTTCTCCGCATTTTTAATTGCAACCAGACCTACGCGAATCGCATGTTTTAAACCGGTGAAAAAGTTTAAACGATAGCTCGTGTTCATCCTTCGCTACGTACACGTGTTCGTATCAAATTCTAAGCATATCGTCGAAAGGATTTCAATGAAAATTTTTTCGAAAAAGATATGTGCCTTTCTACGTGCCATTGCAAAGAAACGCAAGTGTACCATAGATAAATATCTCGAGTTTTTACGTGTTACAAGATATTACAAATTTTCGACTAGATTTCGTATTTCATATACAGAGTATAAAATATACTACTAAATCGTGATTTAATGAAAATCCTTTTAATTTTTTTACATAGAGATATATTTCTTGAATTACCAAATTAATTTGTAAAAAAACAGGGCCATAGCACAGCATATACAAAGGATTACTTTTTAATTACTTTGTATTGAATATTTAATTCATTGGAATTATTTTTGAACTCGCTCAAAGAAATTTTATTATTGCATAGATATGTGTTCTCATATAAAAATAAATATAAAAAAAATAAAATATAAAAAAGAATGACAAGAAAGTTAATCATTTAGATTTATTACGAAATGTAAAATATTTAATTACCCACGTGTAAATAATGCATTAATGATGTTCATCACCTTCGTTTTTGTAATGATTTATACCAGTAATAAACCAGGTGTAATTCTTTACGGATTTTAATGAATGGAATTTTATTTTAAAGATTGAGATTCAAACGAGGAGATGACTTTTTTCGAATATTTGAAAAAACTTTATTTTCTTTGGAAAGAATCATGTCAAAAAGTTTCTCGGTTAATAAAAAAACGATTGCTATTAGCTTTGATTTTAAAAGAATAATTATACACAAGTAAAATTATCGTTACATTGTGATTCTTTTAAAGCAGTTTTGCATCTTTTGTTCAAACCGTGTTTGATTACAGTAAAAGATATAATCAAAATATGAATTACAAGTGCAACAAGGGAATAATGTCCTCACTATGCGCTTATCGTATATATAAGCTTGCAGTTAAATTATATCCCTTTCACACGTAAATTAACAATCAGCTTAATATTATTAATGTTAGTAAGCTAAACTTATACTTTTCGGTCTTTCGTATTTCTGTATGTGCTCAACTCCACTTAATTCGCTCGGTCACTTTTTTTTAGTAAGGAAAAATCGAGCTCCTTTTAAGAAATTTAACGTTGTTTGAGTGGGCCGATCTTTTCTTAAGATGCCCACTCTTCGTTATCAAGTTTTTCTTCGTAAAAGGACTTTACAGTTGGGTAGACCTTTATTAAAAAGAGTTGGGTAGGTTTTTTCTTTTTTTCTTCTTTTAGGTAGAATCTTTTTAGTAAACTCTCTTCTAGATTAGATCTTTTTAGGAACTCTTTTCTAGGTTAAATTCATTCATCGTTGTAGAAGTTGCGATCTCACATCGATTCAGATTTTTAAACGGGAGTTTCTAGAATCCTTTATCCCATGCGAATACGATGGTTAGAACACTCGCGTGAATGTGAACGGGTACTCGTATAAACGTTCGCGGGCGCAATTAAGTCTAATCGAGGCCTCCGATGTAATTTGCAGAATCGCGAAAGCACGATCACTCGTGTTTAATAGTGGTGACTGTATCTTCCGGTGTTGGGTGTTGGGCTTTCATGATCAGCCAAGCTTCAAACGTCTGCGGTTAGCGTTGAGACCTAAATTCTCACCAAATGGCATGTCATCACGCAACTTCAATTTTATTTTGGTTTTTAAATATTAGTAATAATATAAAAGAGTAGAGTCACTGTTAATCTATGGGTCTCTAGAAGCGGCAACCTCCACGTGGTGAGACCTGGATACACGATATTACTTTCGATGTAATGCATATCATTTTTTTTATAATATGCATTTCATTGTAAACAATATCAAGCTAATGGCTGCTTAAATAAGTTTTAGCTTTATGTATAAGCTTAAATATGAATAAATTAATTTATATAATTAACAAATCAAGTAATTTGTCTTAAGAGAAATATAATCTGACGTATGATTTCTTTTATGTTTTTGTTAAATGTACTACTATTTTTATTATTTACAGAAGTCTGTAATATATTCGTAATATTTTTATATCTTATATTTCATAATATTTTCATGTCTATCGCTAACACAAATTCGAATAAAAGGTGATAATTAGTTTTAAATTTCGTTTAATATTTATATCGCTCGATTCTACTTAATAATCGATCTGTCGACCGTAGCGCGATATTTGAGGAACTTTGGAACCAATTTTCTGCTGGCTCAATCGGTAAGAAAAAGAAACTTTCACATAGGATAAAATCTTGGGTAGATAAATTGTAAACATATGTTTCAATAATTTCGATGTGATGAGCTTAGGACTTATAAGTTCATTTTCCTGATCTCTCTTTTCAAAATTACATGTGTTAAATATAAAAATTTTTCTTACACTTCACGTAAAAAGGGTTGTCTATCATCAGGCGGCATTTTTCTACAATAGTTTTATCATTTTTTCACTAGATGGCACTCAAGATCTTGTTGATCGATAGATCATGATTTTGAAATTTAAAAAAAAAATTTTTTAATAATTTTCTCCAATAAATTCCTTCTAATATGTCCTAAATATGACATAAAAATATACGATATCCACTGAAGAATAGTGTAATATAAAATGTTTGCAATGTATAAAACTAATCTTCAAGTCTCAAGCAAATGTTACATCCTTGTAATAAGACGCGTCTATAATGAGCCTTATGAATACAAGATAACATCTACTCTTACTTGGAATAGCAGCCAGTACCGTAGACCGTTCCCACTTGCACGAAGAAAAATACTTCCAACGAAAATGCAACGCGATACACCAGTGCGGATAGAATATCGTAAGTTTGTATATTTCTTTAGAATTAAATTCATAATCAGTTGAGTCACCCGTATGTAATCCTTTGAGTCAGTTAAAGAGAATCATGATCTAGATATAACCCTTGTTTTCAGCAGAATCAGTTAACAAAAGTATTGATCGCCGATTCTAATTAAAACTTATTACTTCAAATAAAGTAATTTACGTTTGCGTAGTATATATTCGAATTTATTTCCATTTTAATTGTATCTGAGTAAAAAATAAACAAAAACCTAAAAAAAAAAATTCTGAATTATACTAATTAAGATTTTAAAGGGTTTCTTTTTCAAAAATAAAAAAAGATGATGAAAGATTATTTTTGTAAATAAACAGCAAGTCATCTTGTTAAGTCGACATTTCTTTCAAGTTAGCCTTCAACGTTTGACGAAGAAATTAGAAAAATCATCGAGTTAGTTCCTCAACGTATTTCTTCTGAATGCATTTTCCCCCCACCCTCTCATTTCCCACAAGTATAAAACTTCTTCCACGGTCGGCGGGGCAGCACAGGTGACCGGAGGTGTTTCGAAGGGGGGAGTCTCCCTCCTTCCACGCCTCGGGGAGCACGCCGGGCTGAATTTAACTCGTAACAACCGTACATTTTGTGGTGTTCCGTGTACGGTCAGTGCTCACGGCGTAGAACGAACGCGAATGGCAGCCGACTACGATCCTCACTCTCCGCACGGAGAATTCGCGCGCCGTCATCGTTTCGACTTTCAGTTTAACAACGCGAGCTCGCCCGAACAGGTGAGCATCGGACGTCTTCTGCTTTCCCTCTCACTTTTTCTTTATCTTGTCCTTTTTTCTTTATTTTTTTTGTTTTCTTTTGTTTTTTTTTTCTTATTGGGAGACGTCGATCAGATCTTTATCAACGATCGAGAGAAACTTCGAGAGAAACTTCGATTTTCACGGTTTTTAAAGAAAAATTTGTTACATAGAAATGTAGTTTCAATTCGATGAAAGAAAAAAGGAATAGATCTTTTTAGTATCCAATTTTTATTAAATTTGTATTCATTGATTTCATTTGCAATTTTTTACTTTTCTTTATCACGGTATCGCTAGTGATAATTTTTTGGCAATTATTAATACGTCTTATACGAATGTAAATGAACGAGTATTACAAATTTTATAGATAGTTTAAGAGGGACACTGAACAGTACGATTTTGGCGCGCTCGCAATGGTTTGAATAGCGACGCGTCCGCCGCGTCGGGAGAATGCTCGAGACGTATGTACGAGTTTTTTTGACGAGCCGGAGAAAAGTATGAAAGTACATTAGCGAACAACGGATAAAAGTTTCGGGCTATTATAAGAAGGAGGACGAAGGTACAATATACTTTTTGAAAATCGAGGACGATGAAACTGGGATCTAAACTTCGATAAAGAATAGTAAGTTACTCGATATAATATCATCGTGTATTACGTTCGCGTGATTCGAATTTCTGCAATATGGCAATGTGGACAGGGAGTTTTGAATCATGCGACATTGATAGACATGCACGTACCTACATACTACGTCCGTACAAATTTTATAGATGGAAATTCTCACTAACGCGAGACACGTAATTAATACTTTCGTCACCTCTTATAGATTTCCCATTGACCTCACTGCGATTATCGTTTTTTAATTATTTCACGATTCTTACGAACGAGATCTTTAACTTGTTTCAATCTGTACCAACGTATGCATTGTATGTACATATATGTATATATAAGTTGAAACGAAATAAAGAAAGACGATCAGAAAATTGTAGCCTATCAACAAACAGCATGTTATTGCATGATTCTCACTCTACCTATGCTTAACAATTTTCAATGATTACGAAACGGTAATTAATTTTTATACGATAATCTTACGCGTCGCAAACATCGATGCGTGACTAGTGCGAACATTGGTACTGTCCCACATTTTTTTCGATGTCTACCATCATTAATTATTAACTGGAAATCGTTGTTCTTATGCAACTACGAAAGTTAAATTATAAGGACGATAATAACGATTCTTTCTTAGGGAAATGTATGGACGTAATATTCTTGCGAAATCGTATTTCTTCGGTGGCGCGATGGTGTGCATCGCTTTCTTCGAACGTTCGCAATTTCCGCTTGATTCTTAAGCTTCCAACAAAGGTTAGAAAAATTTTTGTACCTCAATTCTTTTTGGACTAACCGTTAAAAATAAAATAAAATAAAATAAAAGACAAAATACGAATGAAACTTTTCGACTTACGATCGAACGAAATAAACCGATAAAGTCATTTCTTGAGAAATTACAAAATCTCCAGCGATAATAATCTATCGAGATTAAATCTGACATTTGAAACACATTAGCCAAGTTGCTCGACTTTCTTCTGCGAAGAGATGACTCCTTCGTGGAATAAATACGATGCTAGAAGTCACGCAGCCCACATGTTTGTTCGAGCAAGAAGTTATATTATAAAAATATCAAATAGAGGAAAGGAAACACTTCCTTAAGGATCGATTATACAATTAAAATTGAGACAACATCGATAAACAATTTTCCGGTCTGAATATGCGTTCATCCGTGTCATAGAAGATTCTCTCATTCGGATCGATCGTGATTCTCGATTACCAGCTGCTATCGTCTTACGTTTCAGTGCTATCGTTTCTTGACGGTGGTAGGCCAGTCAAAACGAAAGAATAACTGTGGCTTGCAAATAAAACCTATTTCTCGCTAACCAATTTAAAAAATGTTGAATAAGGATTTTATATCGAAATAAGCGAATTCTATTTTATACAATTTACAAGATTGAAATATCACCAAATTTAATTAATTACGGAAGTTGTTTACCGACCTGTAAAAATTCAATTATCTCGTTACGCGTTTATCTCTCGTTGCGGTAATGCGAAATACGACTAGGTATATGGTTTGAATTTTTTAATGAATAAGAAGAAAAAGAAGTATTAAAAAATATAGGAATATAATAAAACGAATGTATGTAAACAAACACGCACGTACACACATGCACGTGCAAGGTGTTTCCTGTAATTCGATCTCTTATTCGTCTGTTTATGAATTATAACTATTATAAATCCGTAGTTAAAAATAATAGAAATAATAAGTTGGTTGATTAAACCACAGGATGCTATTGCATTATTAAGTAGAAAGAAAAGTGGTAGAGAGAAAGAATAAAAAGAACTCAAACAACTTTACTCGATGTCAGCTCGATATCGAAATTTAATCGTATAGTTTTATGCTATAGTTATTGCACGGATAGACGGTGTAATATAAGAAGGTGCATTAAACAAGTACCTACGTATGCATCGATATCACGGCCGTTGTGTTACACCTGCCGAGCATGCGTCGATAGACCACTGTCACACGTATACACGTGCACATGCGAAAGAAAACAAACGCGGAGAAGGGACCGTCACGCGACGAATATCCTTTATGGGGTTGGCTGGGTAACAGACGGTATTATGGGGTGTGTCGATACCCCGCATGGCTTTATCATTCGGAAGCATGCATGGCAGGTGTAGGAAATGACGTCACTCGTCTCGGGATATACACCTCTTTGAAATACGAGCTTACATCCAACTATCTATTGTCAAATCGAATCGATAAATTTAAAGAAAAGAAAAAGACTTCTCTATTATTCTATAATTTTGTTTGTTTTTTCATACTGAATTATTTTAAATATCCATCGAACCAACGAAACTTATTATTATTCTTTTATACTATTTATTGCATTTACAATAATAATAAATCTTTTCATTCTAGGAATTTAATAAAGTTGAAAAATTTGTTAATACTATTGTAATCTTTGTACATTAAGAAAGGAGATACTGTTTTATTTCTCTTGGAGTCTCGTTAAAAAGAATCTTGATCGCTTCCATTGTAATTTCTTCCATTGTTTTTCCATTATTGTTTCCAACGTTGTTTTTATCATTTGTGAAATTGCTATTATTTCTTTGAAATCAGGTCGTCCCCTTGAAAGGTGATTTTATCGATCAACCGATTCGAGTAACCGAAAGTCAAGCCCATTTCGAAAGAGAAGTTCGATATGAATCTTATGCTCTTCCTCATAGCTTTCGTGGTAATAGTTTGGAAAGAAGTTTGTATTCCGCAAAGGCTCATGAGAACACGCGAATGTTGAAGAAATTTTTCGAACACTTCGTTGCTGAACGTCGAACTGAACATTCTAAATGTTTAAGATGTTTCAAGAAAAAATATTTCTATAGAATTTTTTTATTTTTTTATTTGAACAAGAAAAATGTGAGAACAACGAGCTATTGTTAGCTTTAAAATCGTAACCACGTCTTTTTTTTCTCCATAAACGTACACGTTACCTTTCTTGTTTTTATTCGATCTTATGTTTTTAGAGTTCTCGAATGCTCTTGTTTTGCACGCTGTATGATCTCGCGAGAATTTGCGTACGATTAAGGAGCAAGACCGTTTTCTGCGCGTGGCAAGCAGACTGCGTGGCCTCCACATTTAGCGGAGTCTTAAAAGTCAAGAGCGTGGCCGACACACTCCGTTAGCAAGAGGAACACGCACTCGTTATGTTCAGGAGTGTTGTTTTAGTGTCGAATCGTCCAAAAGGGGGCATACTGACGAACATCCTCTTCTTCGCTTCGTCGATTTCCAAACAAATGTAATTCCTTAATTTTACGTTAACTTCATCCTCGAAATCATTATTTTTTCTTTGTTTTAATTTTTTCATAATATTTTGAAAATATTCTTTAATTTCTAATTCCTTGTCGGATAGTGAGATTCTCGCTTACAGTTTTTATACATTATTAATTAATTTATTTATTCTCTACTATGTTGTAAATAAAAATTAACGCGTTGTTACGTTTCACTCCGCTGCTACTTCTATCGTTATTACTAATGCTACTACTGCTATAATAATGATCGTAATTATCACCTTTATCACACTATCATTATTATTATTATTATTGTCATAATTATAGTTTCAATAGGTTCAATGAGTTTTAGATTAACTCATATTTATTTCCTTAGATTTTTCCTAATTCCTATTTTTCTGCGTGCCTTAAATTTGGTTACACAACGTAGATGCACATATTTAAAATGAATTTATACGATGAATACATTGCGAAAGTACATAAGCTCTCGTAAATAAGAACAAGTATTTCACAAGTATCTTCCTTGGTAACTATAATACTGTAACTATAAAATCATACAAAGATCTCGAGTTAAAATATAATTGAACGTTTCTCAACACGTCGAACAAATAAATGTTTACAATTAAAAACGTGAGAATGCGCGGGAGTATAAATCATCAGGGCGAACATAGTCGTGTATCCTGGTCGCGGCTTCGTTCAAGAATCTTGATATCCCTTTGGGGTCTTTGGGATGGAATCGAAGGCGTTTCGTAATCTCGCATAGTTATCTCTCGTTTCCTGGCATCGGCCTTGCAGACGAGTGACCACGGCCGGATATGCTCGCCTTTACAAAGAACCCGAAGGAATAAGTACCGAGGAAGCCGAGGAACGAGAAACTTAATGAACGTCGTGACCGTGGTTCAACGGCCTTATTCACGCCCTTTGATTCCATAAAATTCAATTATCCGTACCGACATTATCAACGCTTCTTCTGTACTTCACTTATATACTTTTTTTCTCTCTTTTTTTTTTTTCTAATAAGTATAATCAAATTAAATATAACTTGAATTTATCTTTACGTGCATTTATGTACGTTGTTTTCATGGAAAAAAAATGATAGAGTATAATCAGCCGATGTTAAAAAGTATTCAGGAAAGAAATATAAATGTAATTTTTATAAAAAAAGAAAAAAAAATGACCGATCATTTCGCCATAGTATTTTAATGTCTTCAATAGTCTTCGTTTTCTACGTTTTACATAACAATAGACTAGTTAAGTTCAGACTATTATTTCGTCCCACTGGAGTACCATTTCTAGAAAATTATGTAGTTTATTTCACCGTTATACTTGGAAACTTTCGTCTAATCCACGAATTCGCTTTTAATACTTTCGTTTTTTTTCTGTTAGTATATTTTTTTTTTATTACGAGACTGTCCTGTCTTAGTATTTTTCAAGTACTCACTTTCTCGCGTTCCGACCGAAAGTTAATTATTATTGAAATCGAAAAAGTTTACTCGAGCGTGACAACCATCGACGATAACAGAGGGGAACTAAAGGACGTGTTTATCGAAATAAACCTGTTTTCGAGTAACCCTCGAAATAATTTGTAATTAATTATAAATTAAAAAAAAAAAAAGATGAGATGAAGAGAAACGAGACAAGACTTACGATCAAATTGGAAATGACGTACTTACGTATTATGTAATATACAACAAGACGGTACTCATTGAAGTAAAGTCAGCGAACTCGTTTCTACACTTGTCTTACATTCTTTTTCTTTGTGTATTACGTTTACGTGGCTGAGTAACATCCTCGTGAGAAATGCGTCGGTTCTTCCGGCTGGCTTTCACTTCGTCTCTAATTGTCCCCGTGGTCAGTCGGAATGAAAATCTTGACATTGCACGATGACCGTCTTTACCAAGGAGAAAGCAGTTATTGTGTTCACGAAGCCGTTTATCAAACGGCATGTAAAAAAATAAAATAGATAGTTATTCTAATTCCGCTTCCTTGATTACGATCTAACTGTGATAAGGAATTTCAAGAGGAAAAACAATAATTTTTATCAAAATTGAAATGAACTCTAAGTGTAATCTTTTATTGCATATTCGATTGGATATATTTTTCATGATTAATGAATGATATTAATTAAACATGAGAGTGTACATGCATATGAATTGGCTTAGCTGAAGTCATTTTGACTGTTAAAAAGGGAAAAGAAAAGAAAATTCTTCACAGGCTATTAAATGAAACTTTTTCTGAAATACTTGATCGTAGGAGCATGCACCTGCGTGCAAATTCTTTCTTCAAGGGTTAAATCGCCCATAAAACGTTAGTGAAACTTTAAGATGTATTTGCTGATGATGACCCCGTTACGTTCCCTTCTAATCATCATGCAAACATACAACTAAATATTCGAGCGACTTTCATCTTCTCTGGGACGTGTTTCACTTCGCAACCAATTATGGAATCTGGATCCTGAGAAGTTTGCACGGAGTCCGACTAGTCTAGGAAACTCGTGTCGACTAATCGCACTAAAGCACGTTGACTCGTCGTTAGATCTTCGAGTAATTAAGCTACGACGAAGACAATGAGAGAAGCGTGCAACTATACGAGCGTAAGAATAAGGCGTGCGCGAAGAAAGCGTTTACTTGTACTAATTTTTCATTCAAATAAGTATTTTTCCTGTATTAATATTATCCGTATTAACGACATAATTTTAATAGAAAATATATATCTAAAAGCTTACTATCTTATTAAATATCTTCGAAACAATGCAGAGAAGAGGTAGAAATTTGAAGAAGATATTTTTTTATAGGTTCAAATTATCTTAAACAAATTATAAACTAGTTTCGAAGATATTTAAATCAGCGATAATTATTAGATCCATTGTGTAGGTAGAATTTATCGAATATCAAGATAAGCTTTTGTCCGAAATAAAATTTCACCAATTTTAATATAATTTTTTGCGTTATAGATAAAAATTGTTGAAAATTGTTGAAGAAGACCATGTGGATCAGACGAGACGTTCGATTAACAAGATGACTACGATGAAAACAATTGGCTCGTCTTCTTGGCTCATACGATCTTATAAGAGAAGCAGATTCAAGGAAGACTGGCCGATACTATTATTTCTATTGTTAGCATGTGTTTCGGAAAGTTGCACGGCTCGAAACAATCCGCCACGCTTTCTCATCGACGGACAGCCAGAAATTGTTCTGAGATTGAAAGAGGGTCCAGAAACACTAATCGGTACGTAGAAATGCGTTCGATTCGATCGACTTGTTCTCGCGTGCTCTAAACGACTACCTAGACTTTTCCTCTTGCTACATATTTACGTTTGGTCACGCTTCATAAACTTTTCTTGACTAATTTGGAGCATTGTCTTTTTGAACGGTGCTGCTTCCTTTCTTCTCCCAATACTTCCCGGGTATTGTGTTTCTCTCGTGATCTTTAAATCATTGATGCGTAGTGAAGCATATATATAGTTAGAGGTATCGCGCTCGCGCGCTTAAATAGATTTTACATTAATGTTATTAACTCTTTCGAGGTCAACTTGCAATTTGATTTGACGTACTATCAAGTTGAAGCTATTTTAACGGTAACAGTATACTGTCGTCGACCAGTAAAACGTATCTAAGTAAAAATCTACAAATAATACTATTATTTAACATTGTGTATAAAATTAAATAAATATTATTCTTGTGCTATTTGCAAAACGACGAACAACTTATTGGGTCAATTAAATAAGATCCAAATTTAATTTCATTCGGTATTTGATTCAATAAGAAGATACACGAAATAACAGATAGGCGTGTTTTGATGTAGGAATAAGGTTTCACGAAATCGCACAGTGTCTCTAGTTTCCGACGAATTTCAATTACTCGTGTGAACGATCAAGACCCGCATCATTCCGTAATTCGTTCCAAATGACTTCTGTTGCAGGCAGCTTAATTTATAGACTACGTGGCGTCGATCCTGACGGTGACAGTCTGACGTTCGGTGTCAGGGATCAACCTGGAAGCGATGTAATTCGACTTGAGAATTTCGGTCTTAACGAAGCTAATATATATCTCAATAAATTGCTGGACAGAGAGGTGAGTTTATGGTTCTACATCACCTTTATATATTTGTCTCTAATTGTTCTCAAATGATTGATCATTACCTTAAAACAAAAAAAAGAGAGAAAAAGTATTCTAATAACAATTTTAACTGTGTAGAACGAAAAAAATTTTTTTTAAATAATCCCTCCAGATTTCTATCTCCTTCTTTATACATTTTCTTTGAAAACTATTCGAATGAAATTAGTATCGAGTAAAGAACGATACGATACTCGGAGAAATATCTTAGCGGTGGTTACAAAGGGAAAGAAAAATGATCTATAATTTGCGCGTCTCGCATGAATGCTTCGTGGACCGATTTTACCAGGTTTGAATCGATCGAAAGTATATTATCTGAGCTTGTTAAAGGACTCGATGGGACGTGAGAATGGACTCTGAGATAACTCGAATTTAAAATCGATTTATGTACAGAAGAAGCGTTCGTTTCGATCGTTATCGATCTTTAAATCGATGAAAACAAAAAGAAAGCATAAAAAATCGTTAACAAACACCTTGTAAATTGTCGATCAGGTTCGAGATGAATACGCTTTGGTGCTAACTCTGACGGATGGAAAGTTAGGAGAAGGAAATTTTATCACTCAAAGTTTGTTGCTATTGGTGGAAGATATCAACGATAATGTGCCAATTTTTCGACCTCATCCAACATCTTTAACAATACGAGAAGATTCTGGTCCAGGTATATTAACAACTGTCGAAGC
The DNA here is from genome assembly GCF_905475345.1 of Vespula vulgaris. Lineage (NCBI taxonomy): Eukaryota > Metazoa > Arthropoda > Insecta > Hymenoptera > Vespidae > Vespula > Vespula vulgaris. Next base: position 15,114,563 of record NC_066587.1, read on the forward strand.
AACCGATGCAGACGAAGGTGCCCATGGACAGGTTGTTTATTACCTTCAAGAATTAGATGGAGACAACGATATTTTCGGGATATCGACTGTCAATGGGAAAGGAATCGTGCGATTGCTTGGTCGACTGGATTACGAGAGGAAATATTTATATCAACTGAGAATATTGGCAGTAGATCGTGCGATTAACGAAAAAGTTAGTAGTAACTTATTAAATTTGTCAGAAGCGATTTGTTATTAGAAAAAAAAAAATACTACAACTTAAAACTCTAAACTTACACGTGTGTGTCAATGTCCCCGAATAGATTAATGTAGGTTCAAGATCCTACTCTATGAGAATTAGAATTTTATCTAATATCATGCATATAATACCCCTATAATTTTGCTATGACGACGTTTAGTGTTCGTGTTTAAGTACCATCAGGCAACAGGTAGAAGCAAATTATTACAGGAAATAGATTTATAATTACAACTCTGTCGATTCGACTTACTCATTTTCTTCTTTTTTCTTCTTCTTTAATTCTTACAAACACATAAATAATTATTTCAGGTAAACACAGGAACAACAGCTATTTTAGTGAAGGTACAAGACGTCGAGGATCAACCACCCGAATTCATATCCATGACACCGGTTGCTAGAATCAGCGAGAATGCCAGGATCGGCACATCCGTTTTACAAGGTTAGCTCCGGTAGACCGTAGCGGAAGAATAAAAAAGCTTTCCAGAAAGATTGCATCTACTTTTTGATCTTAATAATACCGATAACCAATATACAATTAATTTATTGTTAACAACATTTAATCGATTTATTCGAGATATTACAAAAAAGAAAAAAGAATAATATATTAATAATGTAATAATATAGAAATTGCAAACGAGTGTATTAATTTTTTAATTCTGTAGTCCGAGCTGCTGATGGCGATAAAGGAATCAACAACAAAGTTACCTATAGTATCACTCAAGGACCAAGATACCTGTTCGATATCGATGCTACTTCCGGTCTGGTGTTCACAAGAGCTCAGCTCGATAGAGAAGCTGAGGAAAATATCGAAGGTACATTCGTTTTGGAAATTACTGTTAAGGAAGTATCAAGAATAATTCCACCACCGTCCGTATCGACGGAGGTAACAGTGATCTTGACCGATGTTAACGACGAAACTCCAACCTTCCGAAGTTCGCATTACCAAGCTGAGATAAACGAGAACTCTCCACAAAACACACCCGTCAATTTTATTGGTGACGCTATACCTGAAGTCTATGATCACGATTTGGTAAGTTGGAGAACTTGCGATTACGAAGAAAAAGAATTATATGTATACAACAAAATATTTTCTATTTATTTATTTATTTATTTATTTTTTAATTAAAAAAATATTATTTTAGGGGACAAATGGTACATTTCGAATGTTCATTGAAGGAGGTAATGGAATATTTGATGTAACACCTTCGAGAGGTATCAACGAGGTACCGTTTATAATTCGCGTAAAGAATTCTAGCGAGCTTGATTTCGAGAAAAGATCAGGTATGAAATGAATATAAATTTTTATAATTAAATCTAAATAAGGTAAAAATAAGGGTTATTGGTTGTTACATAATAATTCATTATTATTTTTGAACATCGATATATGTCAAATATAAATTTATCAAACATTTAATAATAAATATTCGATTTTATGTAACGATAAATAAGTTTAACTTAAATCGTCATTTTAATATATATTCAAGTGGTCAATTTTACTCTGATCGCCAAAGAGATCGTATCGCATGAACCTAAATACAATGCTGTACCAGTGACAATTTTCATAACGGATCAAAATGACAATTATCCTGAATTTACAAAAAACATTTATGAAGTCTCCATCGAAGAAAATTGTCCGGTTGGTAGTACGGTAGCATGGGTTCAAGCTTTGGACGAAGACAGTGGGACTTTTGGATCACGTGGGATTAGATACACAAATTTAGGCGGTAGTATTGCACACGCGTAAGTAAAAATATTATAAATCTTTTACAGTAGAAAAGAAAAATATGATTTAATTTAAATATAAAATCCTATCATTTCATTATAGCTTGATATTAGATCCAATAAGCGGAGTGATTACTGTTAAACAAACTGGTCCGAGTTTTGATCGAGAATTAGTTTCTCGACATTACTTAACAATTGAAGCTAGAGATGATCTTGGAAAGGGTAATCGTAATACCGCTCAGCTGATCGTCAATATCAATGATGTAAACGACAATGCACCAGTTTTCTTACAAAACAAGTACGAGGCTGTTCTTTTAGAAAATGAAGATCACTTCGAAGCACCATTGGTCGTTGAAGCTTTCGATATAGATTTAAATGGTAAAGATAATAATAAAATAACATTAATCGTCAATGAAATCTTAATTATCGAATTAATTAACCGAATAATTTTTTTCTCATGTATTACTGCAGGTACAAAGAACAGCGACATAATATATGCTTTGGTGTCCGGCGAGTTTTCGAAGAACTTTACGATCGATCCGAAACGTGGTATAATAAGTTTGGTCAATCCATTAGACTTCGAAGCACTACCTATTAATCAAGGTCACATGGAAACGTCAGTGAGGCATTTGAAATTAACGGTGAGAGCCAGAGACATGGGAACGCCAAGTCTGAGTTCCGACGCACCCGTCATTATTTATCTCAAGGACGTTAATGACAATCCACCTTCTTTCGAAAGAACATTATATAAACGAAGTATCCCGGAAGATTTAGAAGGTGGAACTAGCGTCTTGCAGGCAAGTCATTGCTTTTTTTAAATCTTATATATATATTATTTAAAAGAAAAATTATATTAAACATAAATCATTCTATTCGTAACTTTAATGCGATCACGTAAAAATAGGTGAGAGCTTGGGACAAGGACTTGTCTTCGCCAAATAACAAAATAGTTTATCGTATACAAAACGGTGCCGGTGATAAGTTCGTGATCGGTCCCGAAACCGGTGTGATTAGGGTCGCATCTGGTTCTAATTTAGACCCCGATTTGACGTCACCCAAAACTACGAGATATAGTTTAAACGTAGTGGCCATCGACAGTGGAACGGAAATACAAAGAACTGCCGAGGTTCTTGTGAATATAACTATCGTTGATGTCAATAATAAACCTCCATTATTCATCGACCCTGGTACTGTTGTTATTCGAGAAAACACGCAAGTAAGTGAATCATCGAATCTCGATCAAAATAATATATGACGATCGAAAATTCAATTGACGTTTTATCTGTTGTATTATTTTATTAATTTTTCTTGTCCATCAGGAAACATTTAGATTTTGTAATATTGATGTGTCCTGTCAGGTAGGAGCCTACGTACATCGAGTTGTTGCTAACGATCCGGACATAGCACCGATTTTACGTTATCGAGTCGATCACAATTCGTCCGAGGCACGAAACGAGGAAGGAACTTTGATCAAAATCCAAGAATACGATTATTTGGCAACCTTGGAATTAAACGCGATCGATGGTTTGCTAAGGGTAGTCAAACTTTTGGACAGGGAACGAGTTGAAACGATAAGACTCGGTTTGGTTGTAGAAGATTTGGCTGCCGTTAAAGGATTGCAAACTGCGTCTGGTTTGTTAATTAAACCATTCTATGATATTACATTGTTTTCTATACAAATTTACAATATAGCAAACGCTTATTTCAGCTGTATTGAGTATAATCATCGAAGACGAAAACGATAATAATCCAAAATTTCGAAGACCATTTTACAGACGATCGGTTACAGAAAATAGTAAAAATGGTGTTAATATAGCTAGCATTGTTGCCGATGACGCTGATAAAAATCGTAGTATCACGTATTCCTTAGAAAGTCCAAAAGAATTAACCGATCTTGTACATTTGGATCCGGAAACTGGTGAAATGGTCGTCGCAAATAAGATCGATCGGGAATTGTATCCTTGGCTTAATCTTACTGTCCGAGCTACTGATTCAGGAATACCACCTAGGTAAAAAAAATATTTGCTTTCTGCTTTTCAATAAAAATGTTCGTGTCATTATTTTCGAAGTTACCTTAAAATATATGTTTCTATAATCTCCTTAGATCAAGCTTGTCGGAAGTGTACGTTCAAGTACTCGACGAAAACGATAATAATCCATATTTTGTCACAGAAATTAGTAACATAACTGCAGCGGAAAACGCCAAAATTGGCACAGAAATTGCTATAATTCAAGCAAGAGATCTTGATAGCGGCGATTATGGGAAAATTACATATCTTCTAGATAGAATGTCGTCTCAGGTGAATATTTAAATTATATCGATCGCATAAGTCAAGAAATATTCTTTTTCTTAATAAAACTAATAATTATCATATTTATTAGGGTAAATTTGCCATTCATCCAGAAACAGGAGCTGTAACGGTTGCTGATACACTCGATTGGGAATCCAGGCATAATTATGTTCTAGTCATAGAGGCTTGGGATAATTATCAATTTGGTTATACAGCTGGGGAATCGAGAAACGCTTTTAAACAAATTCCGTATGTTATCGGAGTATACGATAAATTATCAATTAGATTTTCTCTAATAAATTCATTTGGATCTAAAATATACACTAGACTTATTTTAAATTCTGTAATTAGAGAAATTAATTTCATAATAAATAGTTATACATATGCATTCCATAGAAGCTTAGTAAAATCTACAATACACATATACATATATATATACACATATATATGTTATATATTATTTATTACCTTTGTATTTATTATATATATGTAATTGATAGACGATAATCTTTGTTTTAATAATGCTGATGACTCTCCGCAGAGTTACGGTAATCGATGTAAACGATAATTCTCCGAAAATCGAGGTACCTCAGGAATGTGTCAGCATATCGGAATTTCACGATATTCGAGATTCCATAGTGGTTGCAAAGGCACAGGATGCTGATGATCCTACGACTCCCAACGGACGTGTCGTTATTAGAATATTGTCTGGCAACGAGATGGGTTAGTTTATTCAAGGAAATAATTAAAGATATCTAATACAAAAGGATAGTTAATAAAATATTAACTTTGAAACAATTTTCCAACGTTAGGTTTGTTCATGCTCGAACAAGTGGATTATTGGACGGCACGGATTAAAGCTGTCCGAAGTTTGAGAGGAAAGTTCGGTAATTATTCGTTGAAGTTGGAAGCTCGTGATCTCGGAGTTCCAAGTAACAAGGAGACAGCGATCTTAGATATTTGCGTGACAGACTACAATGACAATCCGCCTATATTTATCAGCCCGCAACATAACACGACCATTCGTGTATCCGAAGTAAAAATCTAGTTTTTCCTTTTCTATATATAATAATGTTCTATTTTACATTATTTTCTAATTATTAAACATTTATTTTTAAGAACGTGACGGTCGGCACACCAATAATTCAAATAGTCGCGGAAGATGCCGACACTGGTCCAAACGGAGACGTTCACTTTCGTCTAAAACAGGATCTTGCTGGACATTGGAGAACTTTTCATATAGACGATAGAACCGGTGTTATATCTTTAAAGCTTCCATTAGACAGAGAACTTCAAAGATTGTACGAAGTATGTATAAACATTTAAATTATCGAACTAGTTATATTTTCACGATACAAATTTCGTTAATTGATATGGAAACGAATTATATTAATAATATGCAAGATATAAAATCTTACGTTTATTTTATCTAGATACGAGTCGAAGCTTACGATTTAGGAATACCGACACCCTTGAGCTCTGATTTGGATTTAATAATTTATGTTCGCAATATAAACGATTACGAGCCTCAATTTTTGATCGACGTTTTTAACGTTAATTTCACCGAAGAACAATTGCCTAGATCGGAAATGGCGATGCTTCCTGAAACTATCGACAGAGACGAAGTCGACGATCTCGACGATCCACCAACGCAAGTTTGTTATTTTATAGTCGGTGGTAACGACGATGGATCATTTACTTTGGACGTTTATAAGCACGAGCTTACTGTAAGAATAAAGATTTTGAAATAAATTGTAATATGTAACTTACTAGTAAAATAAACGAACGAACGAATTGATGTGTTGTTTCAGACTGCGAGGACATTAGATAGAGAAACACAAACACAACACACATTAATAATAAAAGCGACCGAGGATTGTTCGACCGTCCCGACAAACGAAACTATCTTCGACGAAACTAATGATACACTGTTGAAAGTTATCGTCACGGTCGGAGATATAAACGACAATCCGCCGAGATTTGTAAACAAAGTATTCACTGGAGGGGTTACTACCGAAGCTGACTTTGGAACTCAGTTTATGAACGTCAAGGTATTATATAATGAATAATATTCATTTATTCCTACATCGCGTTCGATATTATAAATTATTATTATCATTAAATTTTCAACTTAATTATAATAACAATTATTAATGTTATTATACATGCATTTACCATAAAATAATATACGCCGTTATAAAATATCATGACAATATTGTGAATATTATTATAATAATTATTATTAATGAATATAAATAAATATAATTTTATCCGTATATATATATAATTATTAAATAATAATATGTTGAACTCACAGGCTATTGATTTGGACGCGGAAGATAATGGAGTTGTCTCTTATTATCAAGTTGGAAAAATGCATATGACTTTGACCGAAGGTTTGGACGACATTCAACTTCAACCATTTCTCGTTCACAAGCACACCGGCGCGGTTAGTCTGAACTTTGATCCTCAGAGAGGGATGAAAGGTTACTTCGATTTTACGGTATATATTTTTTCAGACTTTTTAAACATCTATTACATTTAAGAAGCTCGTTAAGACAATAAATAATTAATTAATACAATAAATACTTAATAATTGTATTGATCTTTTTTAGGTCTTGGCTAATGATTCACAAGGATTAATGGACACAGCGAAAGTATTTATTTATTTATTACGAGAAGATCAAAGAGTACGATTTGTTCTTCGTCAGCATCCACCTGAAATTCGGAATAAAATCGAAATATTTCGACAGTAATTATTATAATGATTTTCAAATAAATTATTATAGTAGGAGTACAGATATAATAATTTATATTATATTCATAGAACTTTGGGTAACGTCACCGGTGCTATCGTCAATGTGGACGAGTACAAAATTCACGAGAATCATGATGGTTCGGTTGATCGAACGAAAACGGATTTATACTTACACCTTGTAAATCGTCGCGATAATTCGATCCTCGAGGTGTCTGAAGTATTAGAATTGGTTGATCGAAATATCGAGAAATTGGACAATCTTTTTAAAGAATTCAATGTGCTGGATACACAGCCAGCTCAATCGCAACCAATTGTTCAATACGAACAAGCTGGTACAACATTCTGGCTTTTAACATTAACTTTGTTTCTCGGAGCTCTTCTCATTTTGTGCATCGCTTTGTGTCTTTCTCAAAGAGCATCTTTTCAAAGACAGCTTAAAGCAGCTAATGCATCATCATTTGGTACGAATTATTTATACGTTTACAAATTTATATTTTTATACATTTTTTCGTGAAATTCGAACGATCGTTATTTTTGTGAAAAATTTAATCAATAACTATAATCTTTTAAAGGCACATCGGATTCAGAATTTATTCGAGGTCCAGGACGTGTTCCTAATACGAACAAGCACAGTATGGAGGGTTCTAATCCAATTTGGATGCACGCATACGAAAACGAATGGTTTAAGAGCGACGAATCTTACAGTCACACATCAGAAAGAGATTCTTTAGATGAAAATGCTCTTAATAATGAAGAGATGATGAATGAAGTGAATACCGAACAAAGGACAGAAGATAAGCCTTATTATATCGAGCCAAGGGTGTCCTCAGTTTCTAGGTGAACATTTTTTCAATCATTCGAATATTATTCTTACGTGAAATAATTAATTAAATAATGTATTTGATTTTTCAATATTTTACCTTTTTTTTCTTGGTTCTTTCCTTTTAGCTCGGAAACCGTAACAGAAGCTACTACTGACTTCAATCGGAAATCACCCTTGTATCTAGGGTCGATGACAACTGTTAATCCTCTGGGAAAAAAAATTGAAACAACAGAGCTTTAAGCGGTTTTAAGTTCATTCGTATCGATCGAAAGAGGATAGGAACTGTAGAACATCTATCTATACCAGTTGCTTCCGTACAAATAAAAGAAATGAAATAACATTTGACTATATTAAATTACTGCTGACGTAACTATACTTTTATGTAAATACCAAAGTACATTAGAATAACTGATAGATAGCTATATAGATTATTTATTTATATAAGTTAACGTATACTCGAAATATATAACGTTTATTTATTGCCGAAATAATTTATTTAATCTCATATATTGATCTAACGTTAATTGACTCGAGGTATCACATAGAATGAAATCATTTACGTAAATGTATGCAAATTGAAATTTTCTTTGACATTATCTGAAACTTAAATATTGTTTAATCGAACAATTCGAGCAATGATTTACATAAAAACATCGAGTATGCGAAAGACGAACTTTTGTACTTTAAATATCTTTGTAATCTTAATGGTGACGAATAAAAGAAAGTACAAGCAATCAATAATTTTCTTTCATTTGATTCCTTACGAATTTTCTCCTGACGTTTCGAATTTATTACTAGAATACAAGAAATAGTCGAAATATCCTTGACGTGCAGATAATATCAGACCGCGAAAAGGTTTCGGACAAAAGAGGAATCCATTATTTAAATGCAAATTTAACGTACGTTCGTAATACTTAGAACTTACGTACCGCTGACCTCGATGGGTCAGTCACACTCCGGAGGCCCTTTCACCCTTACGTAGTTTTCAGCTTGTTGGCTAATACGAGACTTTCCTACTTAACATTACCCCGCACGCTATCTTACAATTAACCCCAACCGAGACTGAATTTTAATTTCACACCGTTATAAAAACCGGAGATGAGAGTGATAAAAGGTCAAGTACTCTGTCGTTTGTAATTACTTATTATATTTATATTGATCGTATCGAGTATCTTGAAAATATCAAATAACAGTCATATTACGATGATCGACGTGAATTTTAAAATCATCGTATATTTCATTTTTTGACAAATCTTTTAACGAAATGAATTCGTACCATTTTCGTAAGATAATATTGTTCTTCCTTTACAAACATTGGTTTGTCCAAAAAAAAAAAAAAGGAAAAGTAATTACTTTTCAATCGTTTCTTCGTACATCGCAATCTTGCCAAGTCACCATTTCGATTTCCTCGAGTCAATAATGGACTTGGATGATAATCGAGAATAAAAAGAATTTCGTAGACGATTCGAGGTTAACGCACAGTGGTCGAACAGGTAGACTCGAAAGTCGTGGTAGTCCAGGTAACGGTCGGCTATTCTCTTATCGTCTTCCTGAACGTCAGCTTCGCGTGCAGTCTTATGCTAATCCAACCGAGTATATAAGCTACTATTGGTCAGTGCTTGACTTCATCCCCTCGAATATCCCCTCCCTTCGAACTTTCACAGACCGACTCAACCTACCAACATAGTAGCCTCGTGTCGGTTCACCCTCGCTCTTCAGTGCCGTATTAATTCCGGTCGTTGTTATCATTGAGATGGAATTTAACGCTTGCAAATTTTTAACGATTATCTTCAGGTTATTCTTCTGTCGTAGACAAACTCATTCGAACAAATTTTTTTTCTTTGGCCCGAACATTTTACTGATTAATTATTCTCTTAATGATTCGACATCACGAATGAAACGTTTCCTTCGTGTCTTTTCTTTATCTTATTTTATCATAACGTAGATTGATCATTTGATATAAATCTGTGATTTCGCATGGAACGCGCTTAACTTTGACGTAACTAGAACTTGTATACACTTACTTTGATATAAACCATAAAGATGAACATAATTCAAAAAGACGTACGGTTGACATTTATAGTTGTTATCTACTCCAAGTTACTGCCTTATAAGCATACATACCTTTTCACAAGGCCTATTATTATCTTTACAATATCTACAGTTCGTTCAACCAGGGTGACATTGTATAAGGAGCCGATACTGCGTACAGTCCTATGACACCTGCAAGGATGCATTTGTTTTACGCGTGATTTGCATGCACCAGTCTTTTGCGTATATCGTTCACTCGACACGCAATAGCAGATCACTTTGGCGGCCTCATTCCGTCAGATGCCGAACTGGCCAAACGTTTTTTTTTTTCTAAAAAATTAATAGATTAATTAATTAAATCAAAAAACAATTTTATTTACATCAACAACGGAGACTATTGGTTAAAAGTTTATTCTCTTCGATGTCTTACACTTAATAATTATTTTATTTTTATTGTTAACTCAACATTTTTTTATTTACTTTTATTATAATATTTAATCATGTCTAATACCTGTAAATTAAAGGAAATAGTTATATTTCGAAAAAAATATAGAACTTCAATGCGTGTTCGAAAAGTTTTTCGGCAACCCAATAGTTTTTATTCTACTTCTAATTATTGTTCGATTCATTACTACTATATAATAATCGAATTCAATATACAATAGTTGGTTCTTCACCCACGAAAAAGAAGCAGACTCTTTAACGACTTCATTGCAAACGAATCACATCACCCTCCATTAACGAACCCTCCCAATTGGGGCCCTGACTTATTGAGCTCTGACTCATTGTATCAGAACAATGATGGTTGCTTTTCCTACAATACTTATTATAGACCGAATACTTATAAAAAAAATATTAGCCTCATTTTAAACAATAAAATTCTTTCACGTTATCACATATTCATGAATAAAAATGAGACTTAAGATACGACTATTTTATACTGTCTTAACAATAAAAATTCAATACAATTAAATCCATAACAAATAAAAAAAAATTCATAACAATTAAATTCATAGTCTAAAAATTCCAATACTTTTGTTCTAAACAAGTTTAAGAAAAAAAAGACGTTCTTAAAATATACGTACAACAATATATACATTATTAAATAATTATTACACTCTCGAACAGTTACGAAAAGGAAAAATGTCAACTTGTCAAAGAAGTCATAAAAAAGGAAGACTAAAAGCGCATATAAATAGAATGTAGGTCAACGACGGTTCGTATAAAACACATATACGAATACCTTCACGATAGGGTTACCATAAAATCTCCTATCAAGGATCGGTCATCATCCAGTAAAGGGGTAGTTGTATCCTCGAGTGGCTTACCGAGTTTCTTTTGGTGGGGAGGAATTGTTCGCGACACGACGTACACGTGACGAGGATCGGCCTGTCGGCGTCGGCGTCGAAGGGGTTTAGCGACAAGACTAGCCACCCCTACGAAAGCTTTCCACATGTATACCGCTCGCGGCCACGTGAGGTGTGTTTCTTGCACGATCCTCGAAAATGTCGGCCCTCGATCACGGTTGAAAAAACTTACGCGCCAAATCGTTCGAAAAGCATTAAGTGGCCAATTCGTTTCGGGGATGAATTATTTTTAGTGACTGGACGGAAATGAGTTTTCTATTTTAGAGAATAAGTGAGAAAAAGAGAGAAAGAGAGAGAGAGAAAGAAAGAGAGAAAGAGTAGAAAAAAAGTGGATAAATTTTCGAATACGTAAAACATGCGTTATTCGTGGGCTCTGAGATCCTGAATGATATTATTATCAGGTAAGCATTTTATTTCTTTTTCCTTTTTCCATGCGTTTTTAACATAAATCTTTTTTGCATAATTTAAAATCAAATTTTCTTCCTCATATGTATTTCAAAAAAGAGATACCAAAATTAAATAAAATTAAAATAAATTTACATAAATTTAAATGAATTTAAATAATAAAGTTTTCACACAAATTTTATTGACACGTGCAAGTAATTAAGTTACGTTGATATTTGTAATATAATATTTGGTAGGAATTATAAAATTATGAATTGAGAAATATATTCCGTGACGTTCTTCGACTAAATCGTTTTCTATTATTCTTAACGTTATTTTGATGATTAGAAACACGCTTCTTGGTACATCGACAGGCCGATACCGAGGCTACATCCATCACGAACTGAGATATTTGATCGCCCCACATTTTGCTACGCGTCGGCTGTTGACTTTTTAATAATTGCATTCAGCGTTATCAAATCTTTACACTTTTAGTATTTAATCAAAAGGAAAGTCTTCACTTTCATTTTTACTTACGACATATGATCGATGTTTATAAACGACATTAATTAGGGTTTTGTGTAATCGTTGAAACAGTTCTCTATAAACTTCTTGAAAAATTGAACAAAATTATCTTTTTATCTGATAAATCTTTGCTCAACAAGTTTAAAGGAACGTTATAGTCGTGTTTAAAGAAGCTTACAAACCAGTCACGTTCTCACGTTGATTAATAATACATAATCATAGATGCATAGTCGTAGATCCAATGTGCATTATATAACTAATGAATATTTATGTATCGACTCAACCGCTGTGTAGTATGCAAACCATCGTAAAAGAAGAGAAAAAAAGAAAACTATTATCGATCCGAGTCGACTGGACACTGACCGGCAAAAGTCCATTCAAGTATTATATTATACATGTTATTCGATCGAAACTTCCGGTTAAAGCTCATTGTTAGTGATTTTAATTATTCAAGGTAAATAAAATAAATTTATTCTACTCACGATCGAAAATTGAACGATTTTATTTCACATTGTTTTAATTTTTGGGCAAATTTTAAATAAGTCACTTTACAAAAGTACTTAATGTTATCACTTAGCAAAATTAAAATACGTATATCTTAATGCATAAATTAACATAAATAAATAATGATCATAGAAAACAAAAAATGCATACTATAAATTTCCTCCAAAATAACTTACATCAAATATATTCACTACATTCTATATAAACTCATAATGTACACCGAATGTTGTGTCCGATAGGAACGGTCGATGACCCACATTTGAATTTTTTCCGTAAACGATTATATCTACGTACATCTCATAATCCTACATATATATATAAATCTATAAAGAAAGCAATAAACGTAAATGACTTTATTGTCACTCAATAAAACTGCTTATATGATGCTACGTATAGATCTTACAAGATGTGATGATATAGTTCACTTTAAGAATAAGTGTTTAAGTGACAATTTTAACAAACAAAGCGAGTGTAACGAGTGTAAAGCAAGCTATAAATCTTTGCTTGAATTTAACATGAAACGATAAACATCATTATAGACAAATATTAATAATCTATTTCTAAATTGATTCTTTTGATAAAATGAAAAAGTGTTAGTAATAAAAAATAAAATAACAATAATCAGTGAAACAGCGTCAGGTGCAACATCGTAAAGATGTACATAACGATTACTTACGACCTCATTTAACAAAATCGATAATCACATTGTTATCAACAAGAATTATCCGTTCAATGTGTTAGTCATTTCCTTAAATATATCTAACACATATGCTTATCAATTTATATCAATGAAACAGTATCGACAATAAATTGATAGATACCTAATATTAAAACGAAAAAAAAGAGTTTCTTTTCGAACCTATCATTTCTTTCTTTTCACATAATCTTCTATCGACATTTTGCGAGAAGGTATCAATTATAGATATTGCGTAAAAGTAGCCCTTTCGTTCGATCGTCCAACGATCGATATATTTCGTCGAGTGTGTATGGGATTCTCAGAAACTGTATAATACAATGAATCGTAAAAAATGTATACTTTCATAAATTTTTTCTTCATTTTCATTGAGAAACCCATTGAACCACGATATTCGTTATTTTATCCGTGATTATCGTTATCGAAGATATTCATAAACATACAATTTTATAAAGAAAAAATGTAGAAAACGTTTCGAAGAACTTTCACTTACGAACACGATTGGCAAATTAAAGGTTTCTCGAAAAGTGAAAACCATTAAGGATCGCCCTATCACGCATCCAAGTAACGGATGAAGACCAAGTAACTCGTGTAAATAATTAGTGTATTCGATAAAGTGGAACGACTATCGGACGGTCAAAAGACTTCGCGAATGTTTCCCGATTCTTGCAATATTTAAAGAAGAAACATGAAAGTTCAATATAAGAACAAGAAGTTCAACGTAACGGACTATCGATTTTTTACACTTGTCGCACGTAGCGATAAAACATCTTAAACGTCTGAACGATAATGTCCATGTATTGAAATAATCAAGATTACTGATAGATCGATTGTTTCAATAAAATTTATTCGTATAATTTTTTTTTTGTAGAATGCCCCTTGTAGGAGCATGGTTGAAAATATGGATTTATTTGGGTTTCATCTTTGGATGGACAATAGGTGCACGACCACGATTTGATACTTCCACGGATATGGGATTGGTTTTGATACCAGCTGACGCGGAAGTCGATTCGGTTATATTTCGATTACGAGCTACCGATCAGGATGCAGATTTTCCTCTTATTTTTGAAATCACTGGTAACTGTTAGTCTATATGTATTGTGATTATATAGTACGATCTTGATCGAACTATCTAAAGAACGATTAAAAGTCAAAAGATTCTATTGAATGTAACCTTTTCGTATCTTGCTTATATCCTCTAATGATATACTGTAAAATTACAAAGAAAAGAAAGAAACTAACTTGTTGCTATATATTTACGTATAGCAACAATTACACCGGTTGTAAGAATCGACAATCTGCCGTGTACGCTCTATAATAAAGTGTGCCAGGCTAATGTAATTCTAACGAAGCGTCTAATGGCTGGCCGTCTTCATGACTTTGCTGTGAGGGTTAAAGACTCGAAGGGTGACTCGAATTCGATGCAAGCGACCATTTCTGTCACGAATGCTACCACTCAACGCGATAAAATATTCCCGCACATTCCTTCTCTGATAATGGTACCCGAGGTAAGAGTTAATTGCACTTACAAATAGCAATGGATTTTACATCGAGACTTAGTTATGTACTTTTAATTATTTCAATCCTATCATATAATATCTAACTTTAATTCAAGCTTATTTTTTTCTTGATGACTATGATTAAAAATATCATAAATTTTTTAACGATTTCTTCGTAATAAATTATTGCCAATTATGATTTTTTGTTTTTAAAGGATACTAAACCTGGTAAGGAATTAGATTATCTGCTCGTTCGAGCAAACTCTTGGAGTGGTAAACCAGTTTATATAGAATTATGGGTAAGTCTAGTCAATATATTTTTAATAATTTCTACTTCGTGCTAAGATACAACAATAAAAAGTAAAAATTTTATTCTTAACGCTTTTAATAGCAACCAAAAGAATTGTTTACGATCAGACAACGACAGACACCATCGCAAACTCGAGGAGTTATAACGTTGATCGGTGAACTCGATTTCGAGACTCAATCCATGTACACTCTCACAATGTACGCGACGGTGGGTTTACTCAGTCTCTTATTTTTCATAGAATTATTTCAAATCTAAGTAATTTGATTATTTAGGATCCTTATACAGAACCTGGAAAGGATACAAGAAATATAGCTGGGTTGAACGTTGTTGTTGTAGTCCAAGATGTACAAGATGTCCCACCTATTTTTACTTTGGCACCACCTTTGACGAGACTCAACAATTCTATACAACCTGTGAGATTTTAGATCATATTATTTTTATAATGTATCTTTAAATTAGTAATTAGATATAATTAGTATAATTGAATTTCGATTGAACAAAAATTCAGTTAAAGCTTGTTTTATAATACAAGATTAGTGTCTATCTTTTATTATAAAAAAAATTGACATAGATTACTTTTAAAAATGATATCAGCAGAATAATTCATTTGTTAAGAAATAATATTCGATTTACAAGTTGTAGTAACCTTTCGTGAGTCAATTCGTTCACCATTTATACATATAAAAAAATATTTGTATTTTTCGTAGGGGGATGTAATATTACGAGTTCATGCAGAAGATGGAGATAAGGGCGTTCCTCGAGAAATCGTATACGGTCTCGTGTCAGAGGGCAATCCTTTCACGCCATTTTTTAATATATCAGAAACGACAGGTGAGTAAACATAAAGACGAGTTTCTTATTTTACAAAAATCGTTTCAAAAGAAGGAAGAACATACAAGTATTTTCATATATTTTCCAATAACCTAATCGATCCATTACTATATGGAATGACCTAACATTATCTTAATTATGATTTGTCTTACTTCTACTACTTGTCATTTTCTACTTGCTATTTTTACTGCTTATTTTATCACACAAGTTCGATTTCGTGAAGGAAGAAATTGAGATCTCATCTTACGATAATACTATATTCTACAAAGATTGTCCATGAGTTAAGATTGATTTGAACGATAAAGTTCAAAATTTCCTTGTAAAAATAAAAAAGAAAAAAGGGAAAAAAACTTATATGGTTCTTTTTCAAAGCATCTAATAAAAATGTACACTCTCACGTAGGAAATGAACTTACGACCGTAACAAGTCACTTCGAAAGATCGATATTGTTAAACGCAAATCTACTTCACTTCTTGGTCATTTTTGTTTGAAAATACCGAATGACGTCTTTAATTTATGTCCGACACACACTACTGACCCGGTTTCAGCGAAAACCTTTCGACAATGACTAAAGACGGAAATTAATTCTCCGCCAGATCGACGATGTTTCTTTTTTACTTTTATCTTTTTTCTCTTTTTTATCTTTCCATTATCCGTTGTTATCTTTCCGACAATGATTCATCGCTTTTCATGCATAAGGCGAATCGGAAAGAGAAAAGAAAATTACGCGCGTAATTTCGTGGTGATAGATAAAACGGATCGATACTCGTCGACATCGAGAGTGTATTTGCTTTTAAGACAAGAGAACAAAATATTTCTCTTATATCGAACTCTATTTTCAAATGAAATAATTATTTAGTAAGAATAAAAAAATATAACGAAAAGTATAGTGAATAAAAAGTCGAAGGAAGAATAAACTAATATGATATAACAAATATAAGAAGAAAAATATGAGCAAATTAACGCATTAAATGAAATCGAGAGTGCGTATTACCATTATGAATGAGATATTTCGTTGACGTTACGAGTTTATTCTCGAGATCTGTAGTTAACGTGCCCTTTTACTTTCCCTTATCGTATTTATAAAAAAAAAAATAAAGAAAGAGTTACGAAATAAATTCGAAAGGGTACCTTCTTATCCGAGGTCATCGAGGCACTTGGGGTTTTCGTCGAATGACCCCGCGTGCGCGAATGAGTCATAGTCGAGGTAAGAAGGTAACGAAAAGAAGTGACCACAACGATTCTGGTCAGTTTTACAAGCGAAAGTATCGATCGTAAGAAGGGTCACTCTCTGCTTTTCAAAGCACGATGCTTATCTTTTCGTAGCAAGGAGCATGCGATATAATACATATACGTATGTATATATATATGTGTGTATGTGTATTATACACGTACATACGTACATAAAACATTAACAATTTCTTGACTCGATTTAGTTCGTTGTCGCCGTTTCCCTAGCCGTTACCGTTTCTTTAAGTTTAAAACCACGCGTCTTTGTTTTCCACTACCTTTACGTGCTTAACTTCGAGAACGACACAACTAAGGAACACGTATTAAAACGAAAATTACACTTACTGCGTTACGGCTTTCATGTTGTGGAAGAATAAATTGCGACGCTACAAATTACACGTTAATTATACCATCTATATTTATAAATTTATATTCTTTTTCAACTTAAAACAATTATAATTATTATTATTGTTCATTAATAATAAAAATTATTAATGAAATTATAATGAATAAGAATGAAAAAATACGAGTGAAAATTATAATTATTTGTTAAAGTCTAAAGAGATATCTATTTATTATTATATTGTAATATATCTCGCAAGTTATCATTTGATAAAGCTTACAAAACTTTGAAACGAATAATACGAATCTATAGTCATGTGAAAGCTTATGTGAAAAAGTTCTTTAGACCCCAGCTGTAGTCGTTCCGATTTATAAAACGAATGAATGCTATGATTACATTAAAATCAGACCACATATATGTACGTACAAATATGGAATATCTTGACGATAACTTATAATTAACCTATAAAAAGAATAAAAAATCGTTTCGTCAATAATAGACTTCCTCTTTCAGGAGAAATCGTTCTGGCCAGGCCATTAGAGGAACTCATACAAATCACTCATGTTGGTGCACCTGTCGTACTTAGCGTCGTCGCAGAAGAAATTAGAAGAACCCGGGAAGAACCACCTGCACAGGCAACGGTCGTTGAAGTTGGACTTTTGCTTGGAGAACCAGGAAACAGTCCACCCTATTTCGAAAGCGACACGTTAGTATTTCAGATATTAAACTATCGTATCAATAATTCATATCTCTATTCATATTAGAACAAATTTTTAGATATTTAAAAAAAAAGATATGTATATATGTATGTTCAATTTTATTAATTAAATGTCCTCTAATATTATAAATACATATATTCACGATATTATCATTCGCAGTTATGTTACGGTAATAGATGAAAATCTAGAACCAGGAACTATAATTAATTTTGGCGATCAATATTCCACAAAAGTGCGTGACGAAGATATCGGTAAAGCTGGTGTATTTGCGCTAAAATTAGAAAATAATAATGGCACTTTTGAAATTAATCCTACCGTTGCCGAACGTACCGCGGATTTCATTATTACGGTTCGAGATAATACATTCATAGATTATGAAACGTATAAGAGCTTGATCTTCAAGGTAAATATAATACCTTCTACGTTAGTTTTATTTATAATAATGATCGGATATTGTTAATATATATGTATATATATGCTATCTAATTAATTTTTATCGTAGATCGTCGCTCAGGAAATTGGTCCAGCTACAAATTTATCTACATCTGTACCGGTGACGATTTATTTACGAGATGTCAATGATAATCCACCAGTTTTCGAACAGGATTCTTACGAAGTGACACTTTCGGAAAATGTTACAGCCGGTACACGTGTCGTGCAGGTAAACAATTAATTATAGATAAAAACGAAGAAAAAGACGACGAATTAAATAAAAGTAGAATTTTCGTTTAAAAAGGTACACGCTACCGACAAAGACACAGGAGATTTTGGTAATATACAATACACTCGGATAATCGGTCAAGGCAGCGAAGCATTTACAATGGATTCCGATAGAGGATTAATAACAGTAGCGATGGGATCCTCTTTGGATCGCGAGATCGCATCTAGATTGCAATTATCGGTTGAAGCACGAGATGAAAATGGCAAGGGTAATCGAGGTGTCGTTCCTTTGATAGTCAATCTGATCGATGTGAACGATAACGTGCCGATATTCGAGAAAAGTATTTACATGTTCTTCTTAAATTCTGATTTGACTAATTTTACATCATCGGCCATGATCAAGGTAATTGAATAGTATATTATTTAATTTTATTTTTCTTAACAAGCTCATAGATTATGTCAGATAGTTACAGTGTATAAATTTATACGTTATAATAATTAAAATATTAAAAACGTTTATTCATATTTTTCAGGCTACAGACGCGGATGCTGAACCACCGAACAACGTGGTCAGATACGAGATTATTCACGGAAACTACGAGGATAAATTCTATTTAAACGAAATCACCGGTGAATTGATTTTACGATCGCCCATTACGAAAGTTAGAAGAAAGAAACAAAGTACTGCCGAGAGATTAGGTAACAAACCACGGAAGGAATTACATAGAGACGATACGAAAGAATTTATACTAAAGACGATAAACACAACGACGACTAATCTTGGAGTGTCGAGACCATTAGATAAGAGTGAATTATTAAGAAAAATTCGAGAATCCGTCAAAACTCGAAGAAAACGAGCGAACGACGATGCTCTGTATACTTTAACAGCTAGAGCATACGATCTTGGTAATTTTTAAATCTACATGAATATTTTTATGATAAGATATAAGAATTATTATTCTTCTTTTTTAATGTTTTTTTTTCTTTTTTAATATGTCGAATAACCATAGGCGTACCACACTTGTCGAGTTTAACACAAATAAAAATAATGAGTGGTGGAGCAGCAGAGGATCGTATCGTTACGTTCGTTTTACCAGAAGAACATCCAGATCCAGTGAAAACAGCGAAAACATTGGCTACGATCACAGGTGCAAAAGTAATCGTTCAAGATATACGTCCTTACGTGACAACCAATGACACATCTAATACGTCGAGCGATGCTAAAAAGTTAGTTCAATAGCTATCTCAACTATTTATAAAGAAATATCGTTCTCGATAACTGATCACTCACGATAATTTTAGAAGCATCGTCGTTGCCCGGGTAGAAAAAAGTACTTCCTTCGTGGACATAGAAAAAATTCGAGAAACTTTAGCGGCCAATGGAGTTGGTATAATAAATGCTTCAGTTATGATGCCTGACTCTACTGGAAAAACAACGATAACTAATATCACTAATATGGTTACTAACGTACAAAACGAAGAAGTTATAGTGAGTATACTTTGAATAATTTTTGTAATGTTTTAATATATCTCTATTGTTGGATTTAAGATTATTTGTTGGATTAAATATATTATTTTTAGCAAGAGTGACTTTTATTATATCAGTATGATGAACTTTTAAACTCTCGTACATTGATTTCACATTTCCGAGAAATAAGAAGGCAGGATTATGTTTCAGACGGTGTACAAAGCCGAAAATAAAATACTTTTCTGGTTGCTCATTATTCTGGGTTTATTGATGCTCCTTGCTATCGCTGCTTTGATCATTTGCTGCATTTGTCCTGGCTGTCCTTTTTACATGGCACCTAGAAAACGTCGAGTACAATCGTCAGAAACTTTAATCGTCCGATCGGACGGAAGACCGAAGAGACATCTTCATCGAAAGCAACCGACGATCGTTCATGGTAACTAAATCGGAAGACATCCATCTGTACGAGTTCGTGAACTTTTTACAAGTTCACTTTGATTTATCTGTTAAGACTTAAAATTATATAATACGAGATATATATGTTCTATAACGATCGAGTGTATTTGAATAATTACACTGCCATATACATACATAAATAAGTTAGCACTTTATAAATACGTAAGATTTATATCGAATTATTTCTCCATAAAGTTCCTGTTCGTTCGAAAATATTTTACCTGCGTGATCAACTTTATATATCTCTATCGTGTTTATATCAAATTTGTAACATCACGATCAACGATTTGCAATGTGTATACGACGTTACTTATGATCGATCGAAATAGATATATTACAGTCATATTATAGAGATCATTTTTATATATTCTATATAATGTCAAACCACAGATAATCTTTATATAATAAAATTGAAAATTTCGAGATAAGAAAGAAAGCTCATACCTAAGGTTATATGTTTCTAGTAACCAATAACCAGGAAAGGAAGCAAGCATGGAGTGCCGATCCAACCCGAAGAAATTGGCAATTCAATCGACGGAACGTGAAAAATTGTGGCCTGTCTTCTCTACCGGGTGACGTAGCTTATGTTTCGGCGCATGCGAAAGAAGGACGAATGGACGTGGAGTCCTCGAGACAACGAGACGATCTGATTTACGATAATTCCAGAAGAATCACTGGGCAAGATCGAATGTACGTTGAGGATATCGAGAGTATAAAAATGCGAGATTATAACGTGGACGATGGTGTAGATTCTTTACAACGCGACGATATCGAACGTAGCTCTGATCAACCTCGACAGAGTTATAGATACGAACAAGAGCAAGATATAAACGATGATAGAACGATCAGGGAACAGCATTTTTATCGGGAAGGAAACGCGGAGATTTTGCGATTGGTGACGAGAGGAGGACAAGTCGAGGACAACGTTATTCAACATCATGGTACTACCGTGATCGTAGATGGCAAGGATATTCTCTTAAAAAGATTCATGGAAGATCAAAAGATGAGACAAGAGGCATCGATCCAAGATATCGACGGTACACGAAGTATAGAATCAACGCAAAGAATCCGAGAAACGACTCATCAGCAACCAGAGATTATACTTATACCACAAACTTTAAACATCGCCCATAGTCAGCACGTTGACGAAAGTGGTCCAGGTGTTCAAAGATTACTTATCGATCGTATCGATTACGAAGGCACTCCTAAAGAAAAAGTTACTCATATTTCTGACAATATACAATCTACCAGGCAAGAATCTACGATCGTTGTTGGTGGTGGTGGTGGTGGTGGTGCTTCTGAAAGTACAGAGAGAGCCACGATATTAAACAAAGATAACGTACAATCCGTTAACGTTCAATCTTACTCCTTTCATGATATGGAACTGGCACGACAAAATGCTTTGCTGACTAGACTTTTATTGGAACGCGAAACCCGAGCTGGGAGTGGCCCAGCTATGATGGATTCTACAAGTTACTTGGAGACCCAAAGTTTACCTGGGCAAGTAGCTATAGCAACTCAAACCGATAGGACTGCTGCTACTCAAACTGAAAGACACGTGAGAAGTAGAAGTGACAATGATGAATCCGAGGACGAGTCGAGGATAAGAAAAAAGATGAAAACTAAGAAGAGATACGAGAGTGATTCGAAAAGAACCAGAACTTTGTGGATGAAGTCACCGATAGAAGAAGAACGAAGTCCCTGTTTTGATAAACGTTTAAGTATTCTTCGAAAGAAAGTTAAAGAGGTCAAAGATGGAAGAAAGATCTCAATAGAGCCTGAAGTTCTCCGTGAGATATCTGACTCTTTGGATGATAATGGTAGTTCTGGTAGAGGAGACGATAAAGAGACAAAAACTTACGAAAGATCGACGGAAGAGACGAGTATCAGATATGAAATATTAAACGAAGAGGACAATGGTAGTCCCTCGTCTATCGAAATTTCCAAAGATAAATTTGATAAGGTTTTCAGCGAAAAGGCTCATCATCGTGGCCGCGATGATCGAAAAACAGATGTCACCGAATCAACTTCTTCCTCCGAACTCAAAGAAAAGACTGAAAAGCATACGGAAAAACAAACAACCAGTCCGAAGAAGGAGTCCAAAAAGAGTCAAAAGAAAACGGAAAGTAAACCTACTTTTCGGATATTGGAAAGGGAGATTACATTGTTGACAAAAAAACTCAGTAAATTAGGTGAAAAAAAGACTCAGGAAAAAGACACGGGAAGCGCAAGTACCTTCCAGGAAAAAACTACTACTACTACTACGAAAAAAAGTTTGAAAAAGGACGTAGATCAGAAAATGTCCAAAAGAATGGAAGATTCGAGCAAGCATCGAACAAAAATATCTACAGAGCCGACTCCTAGCACATCGAAAGCTACAGAACAAGGCACGAATCAACGAAAGGAAGGAAGTATGACCAAACTGAGACACAAGTTAAAGTATCAACAAGCTCAAGTTACAAGTACAGGAAGTTCCGAAATAGAGGACACTCATGAAAAATCGAGAAAAGAGAGTTCCGAATCGAATCAGGAAAATGTTAAAGAAAAGCAACTATCTACGATTCATTCTAAAATCAAAAGACAAGCTCACATAGAAGATCAAAAAGAAGATCTCGCGTTAAAGGATCAGGAAAGTGAGAAACAAAAGGAATTTTCGAAAGAATGGTCGAAGTCTGATTCGAAGTTTAGGAAATTGGATAAATCGATAAGCCATTCTCAAAAAGAAAGTTTATCGGAGGAATTTAGTGCAAGTACTGGTTCGGATCGAATAGAAACCAAAAAGGAGTTGGGTCCTCGTCGTAATTTCGATAAAAGAACAAGTACAAGTTCTTCTGATAATGTTTCGAGACAAACGGGTCAACGAAAATCGAGAAAGATGCGGGTACAACACCAAGCTGGAAAAATCTCAGACACTTCGTTAAAAGATACCTCGGAAAAGGAGGATACTGAAAAACATAAAACGACCACGGACGATAAAAATGTTAAAAAGAAATCGAAATTAGTTAAAGTGCATACGGATGGAAAAAAGAAACTATCCACGGTTAAGAGTGATTTAGAAAGTACAAAAGAGGATGATCGAATGATATCGTTGAGAGAAGCATTGAAAGATTTCGTGGGTTTTGGACGTATTAAAAAAGATACGAGCGAAGAACAAGCATTTACCGATAATTTCGAGGAAATACCAAAGGAAATCGTTACATCTTCTCAGAAAAGTGATAAAACTACGAGCGAAGAAAAAGTAACGAGTGAATTGGAAACAAAATCGCCAGAAGAATTGATTATGAAATATAATGGTACAGATCTTCGAGATACAGAGAAAGAGGAAGTTAAAAAATCTAAAAATGATACAGACCAAAAGATCGAGATCATTGAAGTTCCTTCGAAAGATATTGAAGAAGATACAAAAAGTAAAATAAACGAAGATAAAAAAGCTTCCGAAATACGTGAAACCGATGAAGGTTCCGTAGATAAAAAGAAAACCGTAGAAGAGTTTATCGAGGAATTACAAAAAGAGATCTATAGATCTCGTATATCGGATAAAGAAAAAAACGAGATTGCTATTACTTCGAGCGTGTCCCCGATCGATAAAATCTTATCGAAAACTGCAATAATACCGAGTACGTCTAAGGATATAATCCATGAAAAAGTATCTTTGCCAGATATGGCTGATAAAATTGATTTCAAGGATGGAATAGAAGTAAGAAAAAAAGAAGATGAAATAACTACGAGGAAAGATATCGAGAAATCTTTCGAAACGAAAAATAAAGATGATTCGTCTGTAAAAGATAGTAAAACAATTCCCATGCTCGTAGATATTGAAAAAGAAAAAAAATCATTTGACCAATCTACAAACGCAGATAGTGAAATTGCAACGAATTTAACTGAGATTACTGATAAGGGTTTACAGGTTACGTTATCAAAGGACAACGATAAAGTTAAAGAAACTGAAGATAAATCAAGTTCTAAATCGGTACATGATAAAGATACGAAAAAAGATGAAACGAAAGACGTGAAAAAAGATTTAGAAGATACTTCGATAACAACGGAAGATTCAAGCTCTTTTATGGATACGACGAAAATGATAGAAACGGTTTTAGAAATCGCGAGTAAACGCAGTTTACCGGAGAAAAGTGACACGGATGAAAAGTTCGAATTTAAGGAGACGGCTAGTGTAAAAAGTGAGAAAGATTATACACATATGGAATCTTCTGAAATCGATACAATCATGAAAAGTAACGGTAAGAGAGATTCGATTCTTATTAGTGCGGAAGTCCATGCTGGACAAATTACTGAAGAAATTCTGGACGATAATCGAGATACTGACAAAAGTAAAGAGATTTTAATTGCTCAACAGGATAAAGATAAGATCGATATATCTGCCTCCGAAGATGATACAAAAAGTTTTATTGAAGAAAGTCAAGTTAGAACATCGCCAGTTAAAGACATTTCAAAATCTCATAAAATGGAAGATATAGAAATTACTGCCGACAAAGATAAACCCATAGAAAATATTAAACAAAGTGATATAAATTTAGAGGACGAAGGTACGGAAAAATCTCAAATAAAGATAGAAGACACGATATTAAAGAAGGAAGAAGGAGGAACGGTTTCGCAAAGCAATGAAATCGATATAAAAAGAGATGAAAGTGATAAAGGAAAGGAAACATTAGAGACGACTTCGATCGAATTATCTGAAGACAATGACGAAGGTAAAAAAGATATAAAATCAGAACCTTTAAAGGATGAAGTTACAGAAGATTTGACATCTCCAAAGGACTTGGAAATACATGAAAAGCAAAAGTTAGAAGGAATAAAAATTATAAGCTCACCTCCGAGCAAACCGGCACTTCCAATATTATCAGACATGGAAGATCGATTGACCAGCCAAGAAGGACAAATAGAAATGAAAATAGTTCAAGAGTCAAAGGACTCTACAGATGAAACAAATCCAATTGATCCGATTAGAGTGGAAAAACCATCGAAACCTCCTTCGCCGACTAAAATACTGGAACCATCGAGTCCCCAAGAGGATTCCAAAATACAAACTGATACGATGGATATTGATAAAGAGAAAGAAAGTAGGTCATTCGGTGCTATTAGCGTGATCAAATCTTTAGAGGAATTAAAATTTGACGAGATAACTCAATCGCGCGCAGAAGATAAGGATTTTTCTGAGAAAGAAACCACGGTCTTGTTGGAGGACAAAGGCAATCAAGGTAGCATAATTAAATTAGAGAAGGAGGAAGACAAAGAGGAAAAAGAAGATCCAAGTAAACAAGATAAGTTCGTTCGTGAAAGCCCGGATGAGACGAGCTTGCAACCTGGAGAGGAGTTTGCAAAAGAAGAACTTCTAAAGAGGACGGAGGAATACGAAAACGTAAGCCCTACAATTTTTACGAGCATTATCGATACGCCGGAAGATTCCGATGAGAGTGACTCATCCAGTGATATTTCCAGGAAAACAACACTGACCACGAGACCGTACCAAACACCTCGACATCGCGCTAGGGATCTTCCTGAAAAAGAAACTCTTTCGATGGAAATGACCGAAAGTGTATCTGACGTGGAAGATATGGAATCGATGGTTGAAAAGTTGAAAGATGAAAATAGCGAACATCAAGTAATCGATGTAACTATGGACGTTATACAAACAATTCCTACTGTATCGCACGAGACAATGGAGACTGAAAAAAACGGTTCAATTGATAAAAATATCCAGATAGATGAGAAATCTAAAGAACCAGTTTTTAGCGAAAAAAGTTCGCCTCCTATACAAGAAGCATCAAGTATAGTTACTGAAAACCAAGAAAAAGAATCTAGTCCTAAAAAACCGAAGGATATAAAAGATTCGGAGAATAAAAAAACGACGAAAGTAAAAGATGCTTCCAAGACAGAAAAGCACGATAAATCTGACGAGAGTAAGGATAAACAAGTAAAAAAATTAGAAAAGGATATAAAAGGAGGAAAACAACATCCAGAACGTTCGAAAGTCGCGGCTCGCAAAGAAAAGAAAAATATTTCAGAGGAAGTAACCGAAATTAAAAAGGATCCTTCGGTGGGAAAAACATCTCGGCAATTTAAACGTCGTCCTTCTAAGCCGACCGGAAGTCAATCGGAAAAAAATTCGGAGAAAAAATCGGAGGACGAAAAGGTAACAGCGAAATCGAAAAAGACGGAGGAGGATCGATCGAAATCGAAAAAATCGTCGAGCAGTGGTGAGAAATCGTCGAGTCCGCCAAAAACGGGTGACACCGAAACTGGTAAGACTCGATCTAAATACATGGCTTGGTACACGCAAAAAAGAGAAGAAATGGAGAAGAAAAGGGAAGCTAAGAAGATCGAAGAGCATGACGAACAGGATCAACAGCTACCACGTTGGTTGAGAAGAAGTCTGGCTCATAGAAGATCGATTCCTGATGAGAAAAAAAAATTGGAGATTAAAACACCAGAAATAACACCGAGAACTAGACGCAAAGTGAAACCTTTGGTGAACGTTGAGTCTGAACAATTAAAAGCTATTGTCCGTCAAGGACGAAGAATGAGGAAAGCCGAAGGTGGACAATACGAGGATCCTCCGATTCAAATTTTTGCGTCGACCCCACCCACACCCGCACCACCACCACCACCATCAACACTAACGGAATCAAAATATCCTCGTCATCATCTGTTTCAACATTCCGAATACAAATACGAAAAAATGCCAGCTCCATTTTACCTTCATCCTCCACCAGCACCTCATCCCTCGCCGCAATTATCACCGGAACATTACGATTCACAACGAACGACTGAATTCGTAAGACCGGAAGTGGAACTCGACTCCGGTACCGGTGCATCGATGACAACAGGTACGAGATTACGACATCAGCAACTTCTTGAGAAGAAGAGCGTCTTCGATATCGCTTATAGCGAAGCTGCACCGTCGCAATTAAGATCTGAGAGTACAACACCTCCTTCTTAATCAACCAAGAAATGCTGCCCTTTTACAAAATATACAATACTGTGCAATAAAATATACAATACTTGAGATATCGTGATATAAATGAGATTAATTGAGAGAAAATAAGATATGTGAAAGAAGTAAAGGAATGAATGAAGAAGATAGATACGAGAGATACTTTGAATTTGAAATTTTAATAGATGAATATACCGATAATGTTCGATATCATTCGCACAAAGTTATCGATTTAATAAAAGAAAATTTATGAAAAATCGTGCCCTTTTAAAGTATAGGTAAAAGAAAATTTGTGGATATAAAATATTTCATTTAATATTTCTATATTCTCTCCGTGCTATTTTTCACTAAAAATAAATTAATATTTCTATCGTATCGCGCGTGGTGTCTATCGTTATCACTACTGCCGTCCAAGAATGATACGAATTAATTAATTATTAAGCACATCGCATCGATGACGAATTTTTTATTACGACTGTTAGCTCATTGTAACGGTGTTTGTATTAATCTTGTAAATACATGTGTATAAAAATTCTAATAACGTGTGTTAACGTCATCAATCATCGATCCTTTTTACTTGAAATTAATGAATCTATAATTTAATTCCGTTTAATTACGTAAATTAATTGGAGTATACGATTTTACATATATTCAAATGTAAATCTACATCCCGCTGAAAGAGCTTCTGCCTTTTCTACCATTCTGTTACAAAAATATCCTCGGTCTCTTGACTTTATCCACTTATCTTTCTCCAGTCAATTTGTTTGCTCTTTCTCTCTATCTCTCTTTCTTTATCTCTTTCTCTATTTCTCTCTCGGTGTCATGTTCAAGAATAACTTAACTTCATTGATAAATTAATATAACTATCGATCGGATTTGCAACAGGTTACATACAAAGTATTACTAGATATTTCATCATTAAATTAGATATATATATATATATATATATATATATATATATATATATATATATATTTAAATTTCAAGATATAAATATCACAAAGAGTAGGTAGTAGTAAAAACGAACTACAAATATTACGAATTGAAAGTTTGACCTTCAATATAAATATATCATTAATAATTTACATCGTAAATAACATATTTAATAATTCTCAATGAATGTAAAAAATAAAAATTTGTTAAATGACGCATATAACGTTATCGTACGTACTTCTACGTGAGAGAAAGAGAGACAGATGATCGATAAAAATGACGAACTAAACAGAAAGAGCGAGAGAGAGAAAGAGGGAGAAAGAGAGAGAAAGAGATAGGACGAGAAAGAGAGAGAGGGAGAGAGAGAGAAAGAGATCGAGTCGAGTGACGTAATCAGTAGCGCGTAATGACTTTTCTACGCCTTCTTTTCGTTGATTTTACGTTTGCATTGCGTAGAGAGACGAATGAATGGCGTAAGAGATACGACAAAAAGTTGTGACGTTACCGATGCAACTAACCTACCGTAATCAAAAACATAATGATGGTGCATCAAACATAACCGGAGACTGGTAAATCTTTCCACGGGGATAACATGAGATTGAAGTTGGTTGTTTCACTTCACTTTTCCAAGGCGAACCAATGTGTTCGTTCTACGGATGCATTTATAAAAGTAGCGATGAGAACGATTCGTCTTTATGTTTGCCTGTTTGTTGAGAACGATGATGGTTGGCCGTTTCGTAAAGACCTGAAAAATGTTGATCCAATCTTTCCTTGCCTTGAATTATTTCGATATTATCTCGGCCTCTTCTCGTTTAATTCAAATATTAATTATTATCGTCGATTTATAAATCTTATGAATATTTTTTCTTTTTTTCCTTTTATATAAAATAAATTACGACGATGTAATTTTAAATAGACGAAAGTTGTCTCGATATTTTTTTGATCAGAGTAAAATATATTCTAAGAACAGTGAAAATGTCGGATCTGCGTGTGACACGTCATTAAAATAATTAAAAAATAAATAACGAAATAACGACAAAAGAATAGTTTGGATTATATTAATATTCCTAATGAGTATAGGATAATTTTAAAGACAATATTAGTTAAAAGGCGAAAGAAAGATTAACATAATAATCATTCGGATGGACTAACATTTATATTTGAATATCAATAAACATTGAAAATGGAATTCGATTCATTAATAGTTATATTACAAATTTGCATCGCAACGTTTGCATTATAATTTTCTTTCTCTCTCTCTCTCTTTATAATATTGTTATAAGTTAATGAATCCGATAAAAACGAACAATTTAATATATATGCATTCTTTATGTTTGCTTATAATTTAAAACGATTCGGTTATATGTTTTCTCATTCACTTTTTGAAATTTATTTCAGATATTGAAATTGATTAAATTTACGAATTACTTTTTTTTCAATTTTTTCGAATCGATAAAAAAGTTGTACATAATACATAAAATATTATGATACTTTTGGGATCGTATAATTCTAATTAAATTAAAGATAAACAAATTTAATAATAGATGAATATTCTACTATAATGGAAATATTCAACATTTTTTATTGAAACAAAAAAGAATATATGTATTTTATAAATTTCATTATCTCGTATGTATTCACACAATTCACACAACTCATTAATTTACGCTATGTAGTTAAGTACCTACTTAAAAATTCGGGATAGTTATTAAAAAAAAAAAAAAAAGGAAAGAAAATTATCGAAATTTCGAAATCTGTTCGAATATTTTTCAAACAGAAATTTTTGTCCAAAGGAAACAACAAAATTGTTAGAAAAAAAATCTTCGTAGCTTGTAAATGTTTAAAAAAAAGAAAAATAACGTCAGCTTATAATGATGATGAGATTTCAAATGAGAGCTTATGGGGTTCCAGTAGGGATACTCTCTCGGTACTCTCGGTCTCTTACGAGTCGGACAACTAATTACAAGCTTTTGTGTCCAGTGAAAACTATTCCCGTATGAACAATGGATAAATGTTAATTGTTGTTAATAAAGAGTCATACATGTTGCTGTTGCAACGGCGAGCAGAGCCGCGGAAGAGGCTGCACCTGTAGCAGCCGTGGGCGAAATGCAAACACACCTGAAACCTTTGACCTTTTCTATCGACTCGCTCGCTACCTCCCCCTACAGTAGCTCCCATCCTCTCCTTGCCCTACACTTTCTTCGTAGCTTGCTAGTAACGGTAAAGAAAAGTTTAAACGTCGAAATATTTAAATCGATTTTACGATCGTTCAGAGAAATACATATGCAACATCATAAAAAATAATGATCATTCTATTGAATGTATGCTGATATAATAACGAAATATTTTAAGGATAAATTGCCGATCGTATATTATTAAAAGATATGTTTTAACATCGCACATATTATATATGAACATATAAAAAGATATTACTATCTATTTAAAATAATTATTATAAATTAAAAGAATAATTATCATAAATTAAATATACATAATATACTAAATAAGATGCTAAAATAAATTAAAAAAAAAAAATAAGAAAACAAAACAAATGATTGAGGATTATTCTTATCATTAACTTATTTCAAAAGAAATACAAAAAAATATTTAAATCATAATCCTTCGGAAGCATAATATATATATACGGAATATTTTGACGAACGTTCTGATAATTATATCCACGTTGAGTTCGTATTTCTATCACCCAATGACGTGCATAAATTTTTAGACGTTTTTCTTCTGTAGCAGAGAATATCTAAATAATTTATAAATAACTCATTATTTATTACGATAATTAAAACACGAAAAGGAAACGTGATAATATTTTTAAAATATATAAAATTCAATTATTTCAGTTCTTTACATTATTTTTTTTTTTTTAAATTCTTTTCACTCTTTCTACAAGCTAAGGCGAGGGTACCGTCATCTCGTAGCTACGTTCTTGTCCGATTTTGCATCAAAAGAAAGATCTCAAAATGTAATTAGCATCGTATTTGGTTATGTGTAAGTTTCAACTATCTTTTACGAAGGTTACGAACAAGGTTGGCCCACTCTTTAATGGCCATCAATCATTACCAAATTTTGGCAACGAGTCGGACAACACAGGCGACAGGACACCATCACCAAAGTAGAGTTCTCCGGGACCACGGTGGATGCTGGGGATGGGGGAGGGACGAGGAAGGGTGGAGGACGAAGGGACCACCGAGAGAAACGGTAGAGTTGGTTCGATACTCCCGAAAAGTTGGTCCTCTTGGTTGTGTAGAAACTTCTCCATGAAAGAGCTCGTCGTTGGTGTGTGTATTATGTGTGTCTGTGGTCTGTTTACATACACGAAGGTACGCAGTTCTCACGAATTCGTTCTCTTACTACTACGTTCTTTTATTACGACGTAATACGTTTATCAAATATTAATAAAAAAAAAAGATGAGAATTATTTCGACGATAAAGACGCTAATAATATTGACGCTAATAATATTGAAAATTTGCGAAAATCGTTTCTTAAAAATAACGTTTACTTATATCATATTAATTCTAACATATTTACGAGATTATAATATAAGCGTAAAAAATAAATTATAGTATATTTACGTTTCGTTGATGAAGCCATCAGAAGATTCGATCTCTCATTTCCGTTCCATCCTCGTTATTCGGCACCAATAATTATTAAGATAATTCACTGGAAATCGTTCCTTCGGCAGCCGAGGCGATGTTCATCCATCGACGGTAAATACTCTACTAACAGTTAAGATTAGCAATGAAACGATCTATTGTAAAATGACCTATTGGAAGATCGTAATATTTTGTTTACGTTCGCTCTTTCTTGGAAAAATTGCTATTAGATCATCGTATTTACATACAAAGACGCTACGATCGATATTTTCTTTAATATCTTTCTTATATAATAACATATACATACCAACATTGATGATTTAAATAAAAGAAACGTCCTAGAATATATATAGATTTCTATTTAATTTAATATATACATAATTAATATATTAATGATAGATGGTATTAAAACTCACCTGTATTTTAATACGAATTTTAATAATTCGTTGATTCTTTTAAAGTCCTTAATTTGCGATACTTTCAATGAGGCACTAGTCACTATTTCTAACAAAACTATGAAAACAACTGTTTTCTTTTTCTTTCGCGTTACGTATCCGATATACAATAACATCGGTAAGACGGCGAAAGAAACCCAATTTTATTAAAAGGAGAAAAAAGAAACTAACAGCAGGATCGTACCTTCTGGCTTCGTTCAATTCGAGTTTCAACGTTGCTAAGAGGAGGAAAGTTTTAGAAATGTCACGAGTAGTCCACAATGTCGTCGGACTAATACGTAGAGAGAGAAGAGAGAGAGAGAAGGAGAAAGAAAGAGAGAGACAAGAGAGAGAAGAGGATAGAGAGAAGCATGAAGAGAGAGAGAGAGAGAGAGAGAGAGAGAGAGAAAGGGAGAAAGAGAGAGAGAGAGAGAGAGAATGAGAAGGAGAGGGAGAAAGAGAATGGGAGAGAGAGGGAGAAAGAGAGCGAGAGAGAGAAGTTTGGTGCGGTGTCTTAGGAAGAACGTAATTGGATATAAAGTTTTGCGCCGATCTCCGTGAAAATGTATGAAACGATATTGGACTTCAAAGACGTCCAAGAAGTTTACTATCAAGGAAGAGAAAGAGCAAAGGAGAGAGAGAGAGAGAGAGAGAGAGAGAGAAAGAGAGAGAGAGAGAGAGAGAGAAAGAGAGAGGAAGGACAGATACGTATTAAAAGTTTCTTCCACGAACATTTAATTGGAGAGAACATTCGGTAGATACGTTGACCACGCCCCTTTACCTTTACCCTCTCTCCTATCAATCAAGTAATTTGCATTTCAAATAACTTCGTTTAATGATAGACCTTTTGAGATAATTATCTTTATACATAAATCACGATACCATCGACAGACAGAGAAAGAGAGAGAGAGAAAGAGAGAGAGGAAGAGAGAGAGAGAGAGAGAGAGAGAGAGAGAGAGAGAGAGAGAGAGAGAGAGAGAGAGAGAAAGAGAGAGCAAGAGCGAGAGATCGACTATTATCGTTTCTGAAGCATTATTTCTCGAATTACATATGTTCTACATGATATTTCCAAGACTCGGGAGTCCCTGATGACAACTTAGGTAGGTACTCTTTATTAAAATCCTCTTCGAACGACGGAGATATTGCTTTACGTGAATTCGATAGAATTTGATACTAGTTGCAGTTACAATTTCGTGAAGGAAAGATGAATATAATTCTGTTAATTGTTCCGTGTTCATTGTTTATAATTTAATAATAAATTTCTATATATAGGTACAATAAGTATAAAGTTTAAAAAGATTTACTCATTTAAAGATAATTTCTAGAAAAATGAAAGAGATTATTAACTAAACAAATAGTAATAATACGTAACGGGGAAAAAAGGGAATAGAAAAAAAATAGATAATTAATCAATGAAAAAGATGGATAAGAATATTTATTATTATTGTTGTTTAATGTAAAAATTAATATCGTCGTTTACGTCGTTGTTGCAAGAGATAAGCTTATCAGAACTCGTCATGATCTCTCTTTCGCTCTCGTTACAAAATGGCGAAGGCGAACAAAGATACGACCGTCTGCATACACGTACATGATTTTCAAGTCGCTGACGTAACGTACGTAATTGTTCGAAGTATATGTATCCGGAGAATATGCGAAACAAGAGGCAAAGTCACGTTTGAGTACTCGACGTGAATGGAATATTTTCCTCTCGAGTATTGCAACTGCAAAGTGTTGTGTGTGTGTATATATACATATGTATGTTTGTGTGTGAGTGTGTATATGTAAAGAGAGCGAGAGAGAGAGAGAGAGGTGTATCTTGATTTCGTTTTTTTAAATTTCTAATAATATCTGTCATTAGCCTCAACATTTAATGTTTTTATTCAACGATATGAACGATGAATATGAAGGAAAGAGAGGAATCAATAAAACCCTTGGATACTACCGTGTCCTTTGAAAATTACATCGAACATTTAATAACGTTATTGAAGTATCTTCGTATTTGGCGACAAAGGAATATATTTTCTATGTCAAAACTAATCGTACTAACCATCACGATTGCACTATCTCTCTTTGCTAATTTTGTACTTATAATATCGGAAATTCTAATGGTGTCGGGTAACTCCGATGTCGAGCGACTTTCGAATACTATCAATCCTTTGGGTCTTCATATGACCGGTTTCATCAAATGGATTTATTGTATAAGCAAGAGCAAAGAAATTAGTAGGATCGTTGCTGATTTAAATCGATGTTACTTACTTTCGAAGAAAACTAGAATCAGTAAGACAGGTAAAAAAAAGAAAAGGAAAAAAGAATGAGATAAAATAAAAATTGGAAAGAAGAGAAAAGAAGGGATTAAAAAAATTAACAAAGAATTTTTCAGGATGTGATTTTTCTAAAACGGAAATGGAAACGGTATATAAAGATTCAAGGATATGGCAATATGTGTGGACAACGTTTTGCGTTTACGGAATACTTCACTGGTGTTTCAATGCACTTATTCAAAAATATTATGGTCAGATGAACAATTTGAATACAAATGATAGTAACGCCAACATTGATTATGATTCATTACCATATATAACATGGCAACCATGGGATATCGGAACTGACAAGGGTTATGCTTATTCATTTATTATTCAATTGATTGGTGCATTAACCTCGACTGTTGGTGCAGCTTGTTACGATAGCTTGCATATTTGTATTTTAATGGTAATTTGTGGACAATTGCGATGCTTATACTTTTCATTGATCGAAATTGATACTATCGTCGATGCAAGGTAAAATTTATTGTAATTAATTATCCCTAGCTATCATATAAGAATCCTTCATTGTTACAATATCGAACAAAACAGAATACCTGATTATTTATAGAACAATCGAAGAACTCGAAAGGAAATTACGTTGTTGCGTCGATCATCATAGAGCTGTGTTAAAGTAGATACTTTTTAAACGAGCTTGTATATATTTTTTTAATTTATTAACATAACGATACATCAGTTTTATTTTTTTACAGAATATCCAAGGATCTGGAATCTTTTGGGAATTTACCAATGTTTGTACAATGCTTAGAAAATATAATCATCATTTGCTTGTTATCTTTTGAAATGTCGGTCATTGAAATTAAGGTAAACACACACATACGCACACACACATATTATAACTATGTTAATAATATTGTAATAAAATGAAATATTGTCTTTCCTCTTTTCTTTTTCTAACGTCGAATATGATTTAATCAATAATATTACAATTATAGACGGACTCGGAATCAATGACGAAATTACTGAGTTTATTAGAATACTTTTCAGCATTGTCAGTGCAATTATACATCTTTTGTTTTTATTCTACCAGAATTTACTCGTTGGTTAGTATTTATTAAAATTATAAAAATAGATAAAATTCTTTCAAATAACCACATGTTTTTAGGGTTTACAAATCGCCGATGCCGTCTATGCATGTAACTGGGAAATAACAATATATGATAAAATAGAAAACACAACAAAAGACAAGCAATTAATAATGAAAGTAAAACATTTGATACTATTATTATCATTACGTGCTCAGAAGCCTATTATAATGACTGGCGGTCCATTCTATGTATTATCTTTGGAGACTTTTAAATCAGTAAATTAATTCAATCATAATTAATATCTATAATTCAACAAAATTATATAGAAAAGATAACAATTATCTATGGTTTTTTATCTTTTTCAGATAATGAGTTTTGCAGTTTCGAATGCAGTAATACTTCGACAATTATCTGAAAATTAATGTTTAATTTTAATAGTTTGATTTTTAATTAAAAATGAAGAAAATATATATATATATATATATATATATATATATATATATATATATAGGTATCGATAAAAGCGAATAAATTGCATTATTACACATAGTGATCGACTATTGAAAAATATTTCCAAAGAGAATGTTTTCCTTCATTCGCCATTTTTACGCATAGTATTATATATACACACACACACATATATATATATATGAATCCAGCAACGACGTAGAATAACCTATTGAAATATATGCGCTCCTAATAAAAAGACGACAATCCGCAGATGACTCGCGCAGTTGGCGCGCATGTAAACACCGCTCGAATCCAAAGTTCCGACTGAACAACGTGACATTAACTTTTATATAAACGACCTTCTTATCTCTCTTGTAGATTATATTTCCATCGTGAAATTAATAAATACTATTTGTATATCTTTTGCTATCGTTCTCATCCATCGGAAGAATAAATTCAATGTTAAGAATAAAAAAAAAAAAAAAGGAAAAGAAAAAAATCTTTCCAATGTCTATATCGTCATACATCAATTTTAAAACATAATAATTTGAATAAAATGTAATCGATATGCAAATTTAACGAGTATTAATAAACATATATAAACGATTAATTTTTTATTAATTAATAATAACATTTAAACGTATACATCTACAAATTTTATAACAACACGAAAAAATCCAAACGATTATTTTAATCGTACACGTATATATTTGTGATTTGATCATCAAACTATTTCTAAAAGAAATAATAAAACTATATTATCATATAGTATAATTTAAATAGTTTATATATATATATATATATACATATATATATTTAATAAAGAATATATTTTTTTTGTGTTCGATTCGTATAAAGTCCGGTCTATAAGAATGCATATGCGCACAAGGATTATGGAGGCGCGCGTGACGATGACCTTGAGAAAGCAACGAGAAACGCGATAAAAGGAGTAGGGAGAAAGAGAGAGGATGTCATCCACCTACAACCGTATAAGAAGCCCGCGCTTATAACAGGAGCGCATATAAAACGTGGAAGTCAAAGCATACCAACTCGAATAGATACTTGCTTGTTACTATGGATACGCGTCTCGACGTTTAAATCCGCGATTGGACTCGTCTCGTAAACATGTTCGATCTCCTTATCTCTCATGCAATCCTACTAAGTGGAAGTTGATATTAGAATGCACGTGGTCGTCCGTCCTTCCGGGAGTTTCATCGTTCGATACTATCGTTCTCTAACGTTTACCTTGAAAGGAGTAAGTACTTACTCATCGTGAGATTACATAGCTAAACTGAAGAATACTCGGTATGTATAATTTATATTTGGATTGTTATTATCGTATAATGTAGTATAATACTATTATTTTAACTTTGACTATTACTATTACTATTACTATTACTATTACTATTACTATTACTATTATTATTATTATTATTATTATTATTATTATTATTATTATTATTATTACTATTATTATCATTAACGACGTTTATGCATTTTTCTTAGCAATAAATTTTTTTCGATAATAATATTACCTTTATATATATGTGTGTGTACATAATATATATATATGTATATCTGTATATACATATATACGTATTATTGTTAGCAAAAATAATTATTTAATTTGAAAAATAAATACAATAATATTACTTACGTGGTACGATGTAATCAATGAAGAAAGGTGGACGAAATGTGAGATATTACTTATTGAAAAAGATAAGATATCGTGGAAGATGAAGAGTTCGTCTTTTCCATTGAAGAAATATGAAACTGTGAATGGAGATATTTGAATGAGATAACTGAATAAACAGACTCGATTCCGGGATTCTTGTTGAGGTATGATCGCCTGATCGTGTATCCGCGACTCGCGGAGTCCTTACGGCGACATTACGCTTTGGTCCTACACGTTCGTCGGCGTCGACGTCGACGTTGTGTTCACGACAAGCCAACATCGTCGACGCGACGGAAGCACGTTCACAAACGAATATTATTTTCTAATTCAAAGTTAAAGCCAAGGCAAGTCGATGGGTTTCTAGAATACGATCACGTACCGATACACGCGTATGTATCGTTGACACTCGCCAAGACTCCTCACCTGCCCATCAAAAGACGTAAAGTCATCCACATTGGCCAATCGGTTACTCGGCTAACATGCGAGCGAGGAAGTTAAACGACTTCGCTTCCCTCTCCCCTCTACGTATATATATCGTTAATGGGCTCTAGTAAGCTACTACACCGACTCTACTACGCCGTGTATAATATGTATGTATATATACATACACGGTGACGATCGCAGCGCCACCACCACGCTCGCATGTTCTCTTCGTCGTTACTTGGCGAAATGTGGACGCCTTTCGAGAACTGTTTTTCTTGGCACCCTGAAGTGTAACCCGGGTGTAAACGATCGCTCGTTTCGAAGGCCAACGTAAAAAGGACATCGTAATTCGTACTCCTCCAGGAGATCGTACAAAAGTTCTCGGGTAAAGGAAAGAGGTTAGAACAAATAATTTCGAAATAAAGATCATGTAGGAACCTACCTTATCTTGCCAAACGGGTAAAGTAGTTAACGCAGACCTTGCGATTATCATTGAGTATCGTTTTTAAGAAATATTATATATATGAAAATTTATACGATCACATAGTAACACAAAAGCGTTGTTGATTTAGAACGTTGTTGATTAAATTTATATCTTGAACGTTAATAGTCTTCCTCGTCGTCGCTTATTATCTTTCGAGTAGGCTTCGAATTTCCTTTTTTTTCCGTCATGCTTTCCTCCTCGTCGCTATCGATTATTCGAGAGGACATAGATTTGTTGCGAGTCGAAATTTCTTCTTCTGGATTATCTTCCTCGTTGTTGGATATAGTAGCAATTTTAGATTTTTTAGAAGTTTTTACTTTGAACGGTTCGTCAGAATCTTCGTCGCTATCCAATAAACGTGGCCTCTTGCTTAATGGAATTTCCACGTCGGAGGTTTCACTTCTATTTCTCTTACCTTCGTCTTCTATAATAAGATGGCGTACAATTATTTTTTATTAAATGAATTATTTTATTTATTTTACAGAAAGTAAAATGTCAAGTCTTGAAATACCTGATTCATTTGCCTTCCTTTCGATTTCTGATTCAGATTCCGACGAATCCAAAAGTATCTTGAGACGACCTTTAGAAACTCTTTTTACATTTTCTAAACATACAAAAATATATATTATAGAATTATTTATCGTTCTATTAAATATTTTAGATTCAAGAACATTTATAGTTGGAGTGATATGAAATATTTCTTTCAGATATTATCCTACTTATTGCGAAGTGTTTCAAAATCAAAAGAATCCGACGATAATTTCCCTGAATGTCTGTGTATGTATTGTGTGTATATGTGTGTATGTATGTATGTACAAAAAGAGAAGAAAAAGAGAAAGTTATCTTTAAAATTGGAAATCGTTAATAAGATATACGAAATGGCTCGCTTGAGAGAGATTGCACCGTTAAATCAGACGGAAATAAAATGGATAAAGTTGAAGTTTTCTTTTCTTTTTTTACTACACAACTATAGACCGAAATCGAAATTGTACGAACGAACGGGTCTCGTAACATAAAACTGTATTAAAGAACGTTAGCCTTCTTCTTCTGGAATTCTCAATAAACGTTCCGTTCGTTGGTAAATCCCAAATAATCCAATAGCTTGGCGTCAGCAGTAACAGAGGGCAGGAAGGTACCATTTTCTCGTTTTCCGCTCGTAACGAAGCGCCAACAAATCGTACGTACCGATTGCTTGGAAATTACTCCCCGTTTCTTCCTGATTCTCTTCATTCTCCTCTTCCAGTGGCTCGATGGTGTCGTCAGCTTTTATATCACGTTTATTCGACTTTTGAGATTTTTCCGTGTCCAACGGTACATTTGATTCTCGTGAGGTCGATGGTACAGGTTCTAAAATGACCCACGGAATGAAGAAAATTTTCTAAATGACTTTAAATCTAGGTCGAATAAATCGTATAATTGAACTTACCTTTAGTCGCGAAAAATCTTTTTACATTTTCCAATACGTCTTCGTCGTCGTCGTCACTTTCATCGGTTGGATCATTTTTATTACCATCGACATTGTTCACAGACGGAACTTCTATAAGAAGGAAGAATAATAAATATCTAATAAAATTTATATAATATCTAATACGAGATTTCAAAATGAAGAATATAATAATTCCGAAATCTATTAGGAATGTCATAAACCTTTATTAATGTACTAAACCATGTTTAAATATCTATCGAATATACTTCTAATAAAGGACAATTTCATTCTACGAATATTCAGAGACGATACTCCGATCCTTCAGACCCGATGAAATCTCTCGTGATATCGATCAATTAAAACTAAATGAAGAATTACCTTCGATAATGAATTTCCCTTGCAACGAATTGGCAATAAGATTGCATCGTTTTCGTATGGTAGAAGCGAGCATGTTCGCTGGAATTCGCCAATAGGTTTCCTGTTCGTCCGCTGGTGGTACTATCCCCATAGCACGTAGTAATTTTTGGAAACTGCTCGATTCCATTGCATTTGACGAATAATCTGTCAACGGTACCAAGGGAATTCCTTCTGAGCTTTCCTCGTCCCGATCTTCCAAAGCATCTTCTAAGGATTCCTTGATCCATTCCAACGACTCCTTCATATCTGATTTATGACAAAACATTTTCACGGATTTCTTATACACGAGATCCATTATGGGGACGACTATTAAGTTTATCCTACCATTTTCGTCGAATATTATTACGCGTTACCGTTCCCACACACGGAACGGTACACCCGGTAAAACGTTAAGTTCACTCTATCGTAAGTGAAATATGAGGGAGAATAAATTGCTGTCGGACCCTTTATTGTCCCTCTCCCACGATAGGTAACTCGAAAGTTGTAGGAACGAACTCATCAATGAACTCGATCGTGCTATGAAAAATGATATTTCCACACTACTCCTTCCAACTTTCCTTTTAGTAATAAAAGCAACAAAAAGCAACAAGAAAAAGAAAAAAGAAAAGAAAAGATACAAAAAGTAACGTCAAATTAGACGTGAGAAGAAATCAAAGTTGTCTATCTTTTTTATTCAGGAAGTCATTCCAAGGACATTAGTACCTTCCAATATAAATCTTTCGTCCCCTCCATCTATCCGTGCCTATCACGAACGAGAAAAAGAAAAAGAAAAAGAAAAAAAAAGAAAAACAGAAAACAAAAACAAGAAAAAAGAACAAAGTAAAAAAGGAAAAGAAAAACAATAAAGAGAAACAAAAAAGACGGAAGAGGACAAAAAGTGCAAAGGTTTCGATCGGCGTTGTCGCCATAGAATCGTTTTTCCGAAGACGAAGTGGTGTTAAAGTACCAAGGAAGCTTTGCAAAAAGCACGAAGATATCGTCATCGATACTCCGGGAAATAAAGGAGGGTCGTTTTCTAAAGACAGCAGCTTTCGAAGTCTACGAGAGAAAAGGACGATGGGATTACTTCTGACGTGTCCCACATTTGCACACCGAGTAGGTGTTTCACAGGGACAAGCCATTATTTTGCTTTTTTATTACTCCATTGGTTCTATACTATAGCGATAGCACGTTGGTAATGCTTTTCGTGGCAAGGATTCGTCCCGAGAGTCCCTTTTTCCTTTTTC
Organism: Vespula vulgaris; assembly: GCF_905475345.1. Taxonomy (NCBI): domain Eukaryota; kingdom Metazoa; phylum Arthropoda; class Insecta; order Hymenoptera; family Vespidae; genus Vespula; species Vespula vulgaris. Next base: position 15,156,794 of record NC_066587.1, read on the forward strand.
TCAACCGAACCCTCTTAGTTGAGGGTCCTGCGACGAGAAGACATTTGTCCTTCTCGCGAGAACGAAGCTTTAGTCTTGCAATCTTTCGACGGTGACTTCTTTCCATCTCTTTCTCTTCTTTGCTACATCGTAAATCACGAAGTGAAAGGAAGAAAGAGAAAAAGAGAGAAACGAAGAGAGGAAGAGAGAGAGAGAGAGAGAGAGAGAGAGAGAGAGAGAGAGAGAGAGAGAAAGAAAAGTAGAGAAAAAAGAAAAAGAAAGAAAGAAGTAACTCTTTACTTACTTCCTTCGATGACGTCCTTCAAGAGTCCAGATAATTGTGCATCCGTGTAAAGGAACGTCTTTTGGTCTCGCTTCCTTCTCGACCTTCCTTCTTGCTTCGTCATCCTCTTCGTCGTCGTCGTCGTCGTCGTCGTCGTCGTCGTCGTCGTTCTCTTTTTCGTTGGTTTACTTCGAGCCACGTCGTTACGCCCCGAGGATTTTGTACTTTCTTCCTCGGAGTCCCGATCCTCCTCGTCAGAATTACTGCCAGACTGTGTTTCCCACGACGATTTTCCTTTGCGCACAACAACACGTGGAAAAACGATATAAAACCTTTTTCAAGGTAGTAACCGGCTCTGTTCATTGGCGAATCCTAAAACGCACGACTTGTTTCTATCGTTTTTCAACGTTCTCTACTACAGTTCTTTTCCTTTCGTTTTCGTTTAATGTGTAGAAAAGTACATACGTATATAGTTATAATTTCAATTAAATGATTACAATGATTTGGATATATACGTATATACGAATGCTAATCATATTGTTACTCGTTCTATCCATTTAATAAAATTTCATATAATTTTCATACTTTTTAGTCTAATATTATCTCAATTATTTCTGCGACATAATTTATTAATTTAACTATTTAAATGTTTCATTTCTTTTATGCGATATTATCCTAATTTTTTGCTTTGATTTTATACCGTAAATTTTGAAATCTGAAAATTCTGAAAGTAAATACACTATTGCTTGATAGAAATACATTTACAAGCCTTAACAAAATATTCTTATTCATTGCAAATAATAATAAACGTCGTCATTAAAAAGAAAAAGAAGAAGAAAAAAAAAACGGAAAAATAAACGCAAATGAACAGAGAACGAACCAAAATAAAAGAAATAACTACTGTATATATATATATATGATTTTGCGAATCACTGTATTTTGTATTCTCGAATAGTTAATGAAATTTTTCAAATTGCCTATCCCGTATAGAAGCCGTCAACTTTGGACAGAATGACATTTTCATTCACGCGCGTTCGCGTTATCGAGATCGATTGCGCGCGTGGAACAATTATGATGCCCACTCGAACTACAAAATGTTTTAACGTTTTCCATTCGATACGAGACAAAGCCGTCCGTTACACTTCATCTCTCGATCTTATATCTAGGATAGGATACATTGTAATGCATTGAATACAAATAAGGTAAGAGAAGGAAAAACAATATCCACGATAAATATGAAATACCTCGTAGTGCCATAATGGAAAACAGGAAGGAAAGAGGAAAGGAAGAAAGAAAGGAACGTTATTGGCACGAAAGGAAGAGTAACAGAAGAAGTATAGTGGGAATGCGCGTTCTTCGATATTAAATAACAAGATTTGTATTCCGTGAAGATTCCAGCATGAACTCCGCGAGCTTTCGTTGCGACGTGACAGTAGGAAAAACAAATATCATTTCATCACTATTTCGTCGGTATTTAAAACGGTTAAAAAGGCGTCAAGGTACATGCATACGGTGAATATCGAATCGGTCGAACATATTCGTTTTAAAGTTGAACATATAACGTTACACGTGTTTGTTGAAATAGTCCAATGTTAAACGAGAGGACATGTTTATCGAGTTGCCGAATCTCTCTTTCTCTCTGTCTGTCTTGGTTACAAATTTGTCTATGTCCTGAGGGCGAAATAAAAATAACAATACAACACACGTGTACGATATGATACTAAACAGAATGTCAACAAATACTCAGATAGGTATGCTCGACATATCAAAAGAAAAAAAAAAAAAAGAAAAAGAGAAAGGAACTATTTGCGATTGTAAAATACTTCATATCATCTATACTGTCTCTATCATTATTTTTTTATTTTTTTAAAATGAATTTTACTTCTATTTGGAAATATGACTAGTTTTAAAATGTCAAAAGAGTATCTGTCGAATGTTATCGACGAGCACTAGTTCACTACATAAAAATAATGAAACGAGTCGACAAATTTAGAATATAAAGTAATAATGGATACGCGAGAGTGTTTTTACAGTATATCCGTCGGAAAAGTAAAGACGCCTGCGGAGCCTCCAAATGAAATAACGAGCTTTCCTGAGAGGGGGATGAATCTTCCTGAAAAGTTGCGTTAAAAAGAAGGAGGGAGAGAGAGAAAGAGAGAGAGCGAGAGAGAGACAGAGAAAAAGAGAGAGAATTTCGCAGCTGCAGTCCATGGAGCGGATAAGAACGCACGACGAGGGTATAATTGCGACAAGGAGTGCGCGGTGAATTTTAATTTCGTTATATTTCTACTGCAAAATTTGTAGATTATATAACGGCGAAAGTCGCTTTCGAAAAGATAAAATGAAATCGATGAATACGTAACAAGAATGAATACCTCGTATCAAGAATAATCTCGTTGAAAGCTTTAAAATACATAAAAAAAGAATTGGAAATTGGAAACCAAATAAGTTGTACCATCGTTGTAAATCGATAGTACGTCGGATATAAAAGATATTCGATCGATGCTGATCAAAATTTTCATCGTTATCAAAATCTTTATTCTTCGTCAAATTCGTAGAATATATATATATATATATATATATATATATATATATTCGTTGATAAAATATTCCATCGTTTTATAAAATATTTCCGTCAGATATCTATAATACAACGAATAAGGAGATTCGTAGAGAGAAATAAAATGAAAAAAAGGAAGACTTTCGCGGGAAATTAAAATGACCGAACCGCGAGCCTTTCGCTGTATATACGTATCTACGATAAAAAAGAAAAAAAAGATATATAGGAGAGAAAGAGAGAGGATGAGAGAGACAGAGAGAAGCGATACGGTTGGTAATTAATTGATCCTCGATTTTACATCGGCCGTCGACCGACGACGGTATTGGATCTGGAGAACATCAGAGATACATTTTCATTTGCGTTTCAAGCATATGAATAGAATAAGATATATGCGATACATCGAGCGTAGAAAAATATGCTAATTAATTACGAGACTCGAGTGAAAGAAGAAAGAAACGTGAGAAAAAATAACGGAGTAAGAAAGAAAAAGAGATACATATATATACATATTTACATATTTGACGAAATTCCACAACTGAGATTAGATGGATTAAATTATTAAATATAAGTATGTTTTATAAAATACAACAAAAAATATTACTATATTTATTTTCATTTCTATTTTCTATTCATTCTTCGGCTAACATTAATGTTATTGCGTTAGATTCCCTGTCAATTTTTTTGGTTATAAATTGATGTAAAATTTATTTGTACATATAATGTAAGTATGTGCATATTATCTAAATATAAATATATATGCATACATACATACATACATACATACATACATATATATGTGTATATATATATACGGATGACTATGACGAATCGAGAAGTAGAAATTGTAGGAAGCTCGTTCACTGCTCGTAATATCGGTAACAGGCTTTTTTCGGAAAGGCTAAACGTCAGAAAAAACTGATCTCTCTAAAAATTGATCTTAGCTATTTTGTACGTTCGAGCGAGAGGGAGGAGTTCTTTCTCTCTGTTTTTCTCACTTCCATACATTGTCTTCAACGATCGCATTAACTGTTCGGATTCATGCTGGTGGATTTCTTTGAGTATGGTAAAAAAGATGGATGCGAATGGAATGGGATGGGTTTGGAAACATGAGGCCACTTCGGACAAGAGAGGATAACTCACCGTGATTGCTTTTTCTAGATCGCTTTTTATACAGCTCCCTTGGATCCTTGACTAGTCCTAATTCTAAAAGCTTTTCTTTGATCTTCGATTTTGTCCGCTTTATTCTTAACCCGTTGAAAATAAGTTCCACTGGATCTGTTGATAGACATGAATTAAATATTAATTTTCAAATAATTTCTAAAAGACTCGTTTATAAATGATTTAATTCATTCTCATCAAATAGTTTGTTCAAAAAAAAAAGAAATATAATTAAAAATCGACTAGATACACGGTTTGATATAAAAGTTCAAAAAAGAAAAAGAAAAAAAGGTTTCGGTGGAAAATGATCGAAGAATAGATATCAGTAATATCAAAAAAACCTTCAAGCAGATTAAAGTCATAAATACACGAAATAAAAAAGGTTAAAAGTATAAGTTGGAAAAATAAGAGATCGTAACTACCTTCATCCTCTCTCAGCTGTTCCCAAAGTTCCGTGAGTTGAGCGATCTCTTCCTCGGACCATTCCTTGGGCAGTCTCTTCTGTACCTCATTTCTTACAGCCTGAACATGATTAAAGAAAAAGAAAGAGGAACATGTTCAATGTGATTATAATTTCAGAATGCGTTCGAGTAAAAAATAAGAGAAGGATCATCAGCTCATTTTCCGACGATTAACCTTTTGCTCTTTCTCTAAGAAAGGAAGAGAAAGAGAGGTATGGAGACAGAAAGGGATTTTCACGAAGGCCAGAGCCTAAATGGCTGTCGCGTACTACTCCATGGACTAAATGAATGTCAAACGAACACACTCTGCTTTTGCTCTACGAAGGATCTCTCTCTATCCCTTGGTGCTTTTCGAGTCACGAGGGTGAAGCGTACTCGCGCATGAAATTATTTAAATGAAACGCTTCCTCGCCTAAGCTCTCCTTCGAAGAGTTTGTCAAGGAATAAATAATAGGGTCAGCCCTTTTTCCCCTGTCGATCTCGATCTCTCTTTCTGATTTTCTACTTTACTCGTTCATCGAAAGAACCTACTCGAAAGTTTTGCAGAACCATCATCCCTCTTACCGTCGGCCGATGACGATCAGACACTTATGATTAATCGTCAATTTCGAGAGCTCCGTAATTGTTCTTCTACGAGTTGAATGACGTCAATCGTCGGATAATGAAATGGCAGATCGAAGATCTTCGAGAGGGATTCTGTATATGTTACGCAGAAAGAAAACTTCGTTTAATTTTAGCATTCTCTTTCCTTTCTAATGAATACGGTCTGTTGAATACCTCTTGTTTTTTTCCAATCGTCGATAAGTGCGATATATCGGAAATCAATGAACGGTTATTATTTCAAGATCTTTAACATCTATATAAAAGGTGAAGAAAGAGATCGATTTCGAGCGTATTTCAAGGAATTAAAAATATGCAGACTTCAGCGATGCACTCGCTACACGTTATGAAATATTCAAGAAATGCTTTTAATATCAGCAAGACCTAGAACGAAGTAAGGGAAGTATTAATCGAAATATTATAGATAGTTTCTAAAGAAATATTCTGAACGATCGATTACAAGATGAGTTCTTCAATCTTTGTACTTCTACGGTTTACCGTGCTTATTCAATTTTTATAAAAATATACGGCTCTTTGTGTTGAGAAATTTGAATATTTTTCTTTGGAGAAAATGTTTCTTCGTGGAAGTAAAGTTAAAAGGATGAAAGAATGAGCTTCGAGTCCACTTTCTTTCTCTCTTTCTCTCTTTCTCTCTCTTTCTCTTTCATGACAAGAAATCTTTTCCTTCTGACGCAGCGTTTTTCTTATCTTGACTTGGAAGCTTGTCTTTACGAGAGAGTTATGATCTTGGATACTTTGGTTCGATGTCATTGAATTTTTTTTAATGTTCTTATCTTCCGACGCGACGTTTCAACGTCGTTCAAACGACTTCAAGAAATTTCCTACTTGAGGGTTGAAGAAGTTAGAGTGATATCGATGCCACCATTATTCGAATTACCTCTAAAGGAGGTGTATGCTAAGCGTTCTGTGTGAACGGGAGCAGAATATGAGGTTTTCATTGAAGCAAATGAGAGACAGATGGATAGACAGACAGACAGAGTGAGAATGAGAGAAAGGGAGAGAGAGAGAGAGCGAGAGACACAGATAGAGAGACAGAGAGAGAGAGAGAGAGAGGGAAAGGTATATACTCCTATTTCACGTATTTGCGCACCTATGATTAATCTTCCAATTCGGGTGTGAGTTATGCTCCGTAACGGGATCTGAATAGCTGCAAATGGGTGTGCTACAATATCTTATGGCAATACGAATTAGACAGATGTCGGGCGAACATTCGCACCGTTTATCTTACCATTGTCCTCTAAATCGTCTTGCTCTTTACCAAAACATAAACAATCGAAATAATTTGCGAAAAAAGAAAAATTATATTTATATCTCAACGTGTAACGTAAAAATACGAGAAAAAATGTTCGATATTTCGATTAATTTTGAAGTCGGTTACATTTTACATGACGTCGAGATAATATAAGGAATTCTCTGTGGTCGTTTCTAAAAATGATGGGCTTGACAGCAGAGGGGTCGTCGAAATTGGTTCCGAAAAATATCACTCGAGTTAATCTCCGTTCGTGATACGATCGCGATGTACGTTGTCGAAAATATCAAACTTTAAATTATTTTTTTCTTCTCTTTTCTTTTCTTGATAAAGAGTATTGAAAAATATTCTTTATACAAATTTTGTGGAAAAAGTTCGTATGACTTTATAAAGACAACTGATAAAACATGACGGGCCGAAAGACGTATATGATATAGGTGTTACACGAAAAAATTATGTTCGAGATTGATAAAAATGATAGAGACGCTACTTTTCTCTGTCTCTCTTTCTTTCTACTCAACGGTTGATTTACGAGAAACGTTTGGATGGTTTTATAAAAGTACGACTGGTCGACGTCGAAAGGTTACGTGTGTATATGTGTATGTATGTGTGTATTTGCGCGCACTGGTGCGATTTCACCAAAAGGTGTCATTCTCAACATTATACCGAAACAGTAGCTCGTTCTACGTGACAGCATTATGCGAGCTCGTAAAAACGTCGAGAGAGAGAAAGAGATAGACTCGTTCAAAACGTCAAGAAAATACTACGCCGAAGAAAATTCTTCTATTACGACTCGTTGAACGAAGATCCTTTGAAACTATTTTCTGTTCTCTGTCTTTTCCTTTTACTTTCTCTCTCTCTCTTTTTTCCTATCTTCTCTTTTCTTTTCATAGTCGAAACTATTCTACAAAAGTTACGAGGTATTTCCTTAAAAATACGATAAATTTTAGAACCATAGAGTTATTTACGAGATATAATTATTATTGATATTTCGATTCGATGCGCTTTACGGTACGTGTGTGCTTTTCTCTTGCTTCGAGTTATCGATCGTAGAAAGGAAAGGAATGGGAGGAGGGGGATGAATACGAAAGATTCTGTTTTGTAAAGCAGCGAGGTGCCTCGTCATCGACAGAAACATTTTTCCGCTCTCTTTCCTCTCGATCGTGTTCCATCCGTTAGCTTGAATTCTTAAAGCAAGAGAAGAGTGGGGCCGGCGCGTTTGTAAAACCTCCACTCGTCTTCTCGTTTCACCCTCGCCTATTTTCGAGAGCTCAAGAGGATGATATAAATGTTTATATGTGTATCGCACGGGGCAAAAGGCAAACACGCGACCCGATAGCTTTTCACGCCGCGAAATAAAAGAGCGAGAGAAAGAGAGAAAGAGGGAGAGAGAAACGGAAAAAAAAGATGGAGAAAAAGAACAAGAGAAAAAGAGATAGTGAATTTAGAAGAAGAAGAAGAAGAAGGAAAGGAGTTAACGGAAATGGAGTATTGGTGGTGACGAAGGAAAGACTAGGATATTTTCGTACTTTTTCTGAAGGGAAAGCAGAGGCATGAAAGCAGCATACGCGGGCTATAGAAACCCGTCGACGGAAACCTTGATCCGTTCGCGGAGACGAACTGAGGGGGAGGAGAATGTGGTGTAGGAAAAGGAAAGAGAGAGAGAGAGAGAGAGAGAGAGAAGGGAGATCGTCGTGAGAAAAGAAATAAGAAAAGAGACGTATGCGAAAAGGAAAGAGAGAGAGAGAGAGAGAGAGAGAGAGAGAGAGAGAGAGAGAGAGAGAGAGAGAGAGAGAGAGAGAGAGAGAGAGAGAGAGAGAGAGAGAGAGAGAGAGAGGGAAAATCGTCGTGAGAGAAGAAATAAGAAAAGAGACGTATGAGAGAAGGAAAGAGAGAGAGAGAGAGAAATAGAGAGAAAGGCGGAGCCCCAAGTAGGAATTGTCTCCCCAGAGAATTTACAGTTCCTGGAGCAATTCCCGGGCTCCATTTTTTGCATATGTTCAGGCCGTCTACGAAGGTAGTCCAGAAACTTATTTTCGCGGCCCGTCTTTCTCGTTCTCTCTATCTCCGTCTTCCTTATTTCGCATCTTACTCCTTTACCCTTCTCGCAATCCTCGTAAATCATCGATCCTGTCACGCACGCCCAGCCGCCAAGCAACTCGCTACTAAGGAAGAAGAGAAGGAGGAGGAAAAAGTGGAGAAGAGTGAAAGGAGGAGGATCGAAAGAACGTTCAAATACTTTTCCGTAAACGCTGATACGAGCAACAGCAGGCGTGATCATGAACAATCTTTGATGGTGGAACGCTTCCAGAATCCTTTCTTTCTTTTTTTCTTTTTTTTTTTTTTAACTTTGTTGGCCATTTTTGTCTCGTCCTATCGTTCTTACTCTTGTCATTTTGGCCTCGATCGATCTTGCTTGGACCAGCCGTGTTCTTCTAGTGTAACCTAAAAATCCTTTTTTCCTGTCGATCGTTTCACGAATTGACGACGGACGAAGAAAGTCAAGAAACTTTCTTTAAAAATAAAGAAAGAGAGAAAGAGAGAAAAAGAGAGAGAGAGAGAGAGAGAGAGAGAGAGAGAGAGAGAGAGAGAAAGAAAAATAGAGAGAGACGCAGTATTCGAATGATTTTATGATATTTGATTATCGGATAATAGACTATATATAACCGAATAAAGAGAGAACATTAAATATTTTTCACTGGCATTATACCGTTCTTTCCTTTTTCTCTCTTTTCTGTTTTCTTTTTCCTTCTCCTTCCATCACACGATAGTTCGCGCGGAGTTGAAGGAAAGAAAAAAGAAATAAGGAAAAAAGGAAGAAAGAAAAAGAAAAACGAATTCGTGGAACGCGAAGGGGGAAATGGAAAAGCCGTGTTGGCCTAATTCAACGTGTTTCTTTAATGTATGACTCGGCAAAGTAGGATTATCGCAAAAGTAGAGTGTCAAGTAGGATGTTGAACGACACATATTTTAAAAGTTGGTTTATATATATATGTGTGTATGTATATACGATACTGGCACAAAACTTACGTACCTTAGAATTGACGACTAAGCACATCTCTTTCAGTTTCTTAATAACCCCACGACGCGTGCGAGTTTCGTTGATGAGTCTCTCGAGTATCCAATCGACCAGATCTGAAACAATAGCAGAGGCATACTTTATATCTCCCCTTTCCACTTTTATATATATCAAGTATACTTTCGTCCGAGATTCCATCTTAGTTTTACTGTATTAATGAAGGCAGAAAATAATAAATCTGCTCCGTTCTATAATCTAACATCTCTGAACGTTTTGCATTTATTATCTCGAGCTCTGTTCGTTTCGTCTGTTCGATCCGAAATAAATAATACGAGGAGTGGAATATGAAAAAAAAGAAAACCGGGAAAGAAAAGAGTTATTTATATCTTTCGCTTGGGTCATCGGTATTTCCGCATGGAGCACTTTAACGACTTGTAACGAATCGATGAATGTATAACGACGAAAATTCTGTTATTTGCTTTATCATTATTTATTCGCGTATTATACCAGTCGTTGTTAGATAAAATAGAAAAAAATAAAAAAAATTAAATAACGAAAAAAAAGAAGAAGGGAAGAGATAAAGAAAAAAATGAAAGAAGAAAAAAAAGATCATTAGTCAAGAATTGCAGCATTAATATTCGATTCTCCAAGGAGATTTGCACGAATGATTAATATTACGGAGAAGACAATTATTCTCGAAGAAAATAGGACTCGAGATAAGAACGTCGAATATAATGCGAACGATAGGGTGGTATGGTGGTGGTAGTGGTGACGTAGGAAATTAATCGATACGCGTGGTTGTTCCAGATGAAAAAAGAAAGAGAGAAAAAGAAAAAAGAATAAAAAACAAAGAAATACATAATGGAAGAGGAAGTATCTCGCTGGACGCAAAATAATTTTCTATGGTCTTCTCCTTCTTGTAAATCTACTGTAAGGATGATTTAACGAACAAACGAGAAATAACAAGGGCTTTTTCTCGCGTCACGCCCACAATTACGACGTAATTTCAGGAAATTCTGCCGGGTTGAAAGCACTGATCCTTCCTGCCACTTTTACCCTGCTCACGACAATTTTATCGCGTGGTCACCTGGGAGAGTCAAACTGACACCCTTTTCTCTTTCTAGTTCTCTTTCTACCTCTCTCTCTCTCTCTCTCTTTCTCTCTTTCGCTCTCTATGCTTCCTCAACTCATTACACCGAAATGTCGGGCCTGCGTTAGAAGTTGAGAACAATGCCTGTCTCCCTTTCTCAGGCATCCACGTAGAAAGACAACACGACGAACTCGTAGGACGTTGGTCTACCACAAACAACCTAGTCACACGAATTGCTCTCTTTTCTTTAGATAAAAATAAAAATTCGAATGTATGATTGTCTTAACATCGTCTATTAAAAATTCACTCCTTTGGTCGACGTGTATTTTTCTGATATTTTTTTTTTAAAAAACAAAACTTGTTATTTACAAGTCGAAATTAATTTATGTTGTTTATTAATTAATTACGTTGTTTGTTAATTAAAGTCATGCCCGAGGGATAATATAGTTCGTAAAAAAATATTCCACGAAAAATGCTTCGAGAAATAAAAACACGAAATAACCGTGATATAAATATACCGAATAATTCGTTAAATGTTCGATGAAGTTGCTATTAAAAAGTCAAGGTTTAATCTCGCTACGGAAAGTCTATGTTATTGTAAAATCCATCGAAATCGTACTTGCCGGCTACGAATCTATAGAGACATTGATTCAAGGGCAAAGTTGGCTCAACTATTTATACACGATCGATATTATCCATGAATTGGCCTAGAGGCTAGGGGATAACTGCATCATCCGTTGAGCTACGTGATTCGGTTAACCAAGAAACGAAGACATTGTTATCGTCGATCTAATAAATCACATAGACGATTCGCTCGTACCAATTCCCATCACCAGTTCTTCCATATATCCCCACCTACCGGCCCTATTCTGTCTGCTTCATCGCGAAAAACGAATTTAATCTTAATTTCGAAAGATATCAAAATCCAGGTTCACTTGATTCCTTTTTCGAACCTCAATCGCGTATCAACGATTTCATCTTAACGGGTGATTTTCTTCGCTCACGTAAAATCGTTTTGTCGACGATATTTAACGAAACCACGTTATTCCATTCGATAATAATCGCTCATGAGTACTTTCTTACGATATATCGTTACGAAAGAACGAAAGAACGAACGAACGAACGAACGATTTGATTCTTTTTTTTTTAATTTCATTTCTAATTGGTATGCTACGCCCTCGTACCGCATAATTATCAAATACAACCACGTTAATTACACTGATACGAATAAAAAAGGGGAGCGTGCTACGATTTAATTTCAAATGTTCCTACCTTCTACTTATCTCGCAGTACGTTTCATAACAGCAGACAAAATAAGTGGGTACGATCGAAACGATTGTACCAAAGAAAAGTAATAATGTAAATTTGACAAAACGGAATGTTTCTCAAATTGTAAAAATTTCTTTTTTTGAAACCGAATGAAAAATTTTTCAATGTTTTTATCGATATAGAGAAATTATCGGGCTGTGTAAATTATATTAAGAATTTTAAATAAGATAATTTTTTTTATTTTTATTGTAGCGACGATAAAAAAATGAGTTGCTATGAATCATTGCGATATATACGAATTGACGTAACTATGTATGTATAATACAAAGCTATAGAATAATATAATCCACGGTTATATATAGAAAGAGAGAGATGTACCTTCCGAAGGCTTGTTAGTCTGATGCTCCATGAAGAGGGTTCGTAACTCGTCCTCCTCCTCCTCCGTCCAAACACCACGCGAAACTTTCTTCTTATCCGTCTCGGTATTGTAACCCTCGACGATTTGCGTCGCGTCGCGCGTGTTCTTCCAGAAGAGTAACTCCATATACGACTTCCGGTTCTTCTGCGCGACTTCGATGAAACGACGGATTATGAAGATTGCGAACTTTTGAAGCTCCTAAAGTATACATTGCTGTCTTACCAAGTGGGGTCGATTTGTTACTTTTTTCCTCGTTTAATCGATTTACCATAACTATATATATTATATATAGCTGTATAATATATTATATGTACATATATTATTTTACATACATTTTTTAACTAATTTTTAAGTCGATATTGTATAGAATCTTTTTTAGGATGAAATATATATAATAATTTATTATTAAATTATTTAAATTAATGTATTCGTATGGTGGACTCTTGATTAATAAAGTTATTAGAAATATTTATAGTTGCATACCTTGTGCTCAGGATATTTCGACGCGAGGATCTTTTGAAATGTTCGAAATATCGATGCTTGAAAAATCATAGCAGGCATTTTACATTCCCAAGTGATTCTGTGTAACATTTTCGTCACGTAATGATTGACCTCGTTAGTATTCTTATCGAATTGTTGCAGAAGAATGGCCAACGCTTTAACGATCTTTATATTTGCAAATCTAGGAAAATTAATTATTCATTGCTCAAATATAAACATTCTACTTGTTTTGAATACAGTATCTTTTAATTTGAGTCTCGAAGTTATCGTACCTTTGCACAAATTCGTTTAATTTAAAATCCGTTTCTTCAATCGCGACATCTTCCTGATCATCCTCTTCATCTTCTTCGTATTCTAAATTAATAGAGAATGAAAAAATTGAGATCTAATAACCGTGACTTGCTTATGAAAAAGAAAAAAGAAAGAGTAAGTGTTTTACCATCGTTGCGAGCGAAATTATCTTCGAAATTATTCTCCAGACTCGTTTGTTGCGTAGGAAAGTCATTCTCTGGAACTGAAAAGAAATCCCGAATGAATCGTTAGAAATATTCTTAAGTATTTATTAAAGGAAGAACAAAGAGTTTCTTATACATGTATTTTTCACAAATGATCAAATATCTAAGGGATTCATGAAAGAATATTACGCGATAGAAGGAGTCGTTTTACGTAAAAAGAAGATTTTTACGTAAAAAAAAAAAAAACAAAAAAAAAGTAAACAACACGATACTATTACTCTTGTCTCTCGTTCGAGTTTTCGCTTTGGGTCACAAAAAACTCGCTACGATATTTTTCGTAAATAGGGAATGAAATTCGTTCGAGATCGGTTGAGAGAGGGGTGGAGAAAAAAAGAATGAGAAAGAGAAATAAAGAGAAAAAGAGAGGGAGGGAAAGAGAGAGAGAGAGAGAGAGAGAGAGAGAGAGAAAAGAAGAAGAGAGGTGCAATGAGAACTCCTTGATCTGTGAGAGTGCTTGTGGAAATCCTGGGTATCGAAAAGAAAGCAAGAAACAGAATAAAACGAATAAAAAAGGAGCAGGAAAGGACAATCGTGAGGATTAATTTATACGGACCACGAAATTCCGGAAATGCGAAACGTCGAGGCACAAGAACGTCGCCGGTTGGCATCGATGGTGATGAAATCCGGATGTGAGCCCTACTCCTAGATTTTTCCTATGTCTCTTTCCACCCTTCGAACCATTCTCCGGGTATTCGTTTTACGGCATGCGCAGTAGAAACTACGAGCTCGCGTGTACGTTCGTGAAAACGCGAAATCCGATCGGATCCCCGTACGATTTCGATTTATTTATTTCTCTTCTCTCTCTCTCTCTCTCTCTTTTTCTATTTCTCTCGCTCTTTTTCTCTCTCGTTCTCTCTTTTTCACTCTTTATCGTTCTCCGTTCTTTCCTGGCTTTGGCCTTCCAACTGGAGAATTCACTGTGCGAATAAAACGAACGTTGTGGGCGGCTCGAAGGGACTAAAAAAGAAGGGAGGGTGGGTAGGACAGAGAGGCTGGGAAGTGCCTGACGAAGGCGATTACGATTTCCACGAATCCGGATTAAAATTCTCTTGCGAGAAGAGTTGAAATTAGTGATTTCGAGTGATTTAAAGATACTCCAGTGTCTCGTTACGTTTTGGCAACGACGAGAAAATTATCGATTCCCTACCAGTTCTTTCATTCAGTTGAGATCGTCGAGATGTTTCATTTACTTTTTTGGAAATTCGTAAATTTAGGACTAGAATGATTCTTCATTTAGAATCAAATTACAATTTATTGATTATCCACTTTAAAATTTCGACTTTATTCGACTTTTTCTTTTCATAAAATATCACATGAATTTAACGTATTAAACATTCTCGGAAAATTTCAATTTACGGATTATGAAAATTTGTATTTGTTAATTAATAAAAAAAATTATACACGTTAAATATTCTCTTTTGAAGAATTTAATCGAAAATATATTCGTTCGGTGTATGGATGATTCGACATAATGAGTTCTCTCGTCGGAGCTATCATCCGAACGCGAACTTATTGATTGTTTTATGATCAGTCACAGATGTCAGAACCGTTAATCACCAAAAACAAGCGCGCCATATGGCTGGCGAGAATCGCGAGATTATACGTTCGTGTCGGAAAACGATAGCAACGTCCAGCCACGTATTCACTTGTGAATTCGACACCAATAGAGAGAATCGGAAAGTAGAAGATATTTTCTTCATGTCTGAAAATTCAATTTCCCTGTATATTTGCAATCGTTGTTGGAACTCGAGTATAAAATTTATACGGTGTCTAATTATTTTTCCTTCATTTCTCTCATTCGTAGTTATTTTTCAATTTTTCATTATTTCTTTTTTTTTTCTTTTTAATAAATAATTTTGTTTTAATAAGAGTTCAAAAGAATTATACGCGTGAGAGAAGGAGAAAGAAAAAGTAAGAACAACTTTATTGCTTATATTTTGTCGAATCAAGATCATCGACCGAAATAAAATAATGTCTATGGGAAAATGAAGCAATAGAAACGAAAGTTGTCCTGGAATTTCTTCGTAAATCAGTAAGATGCATTAAAAAGGTTCGCTTAAAAAGTGTGCCGTTGAAGTCTTTTTAAATCATCCGGTAAAAGTTTTCCCTAAAATTCGTGTTACCTCGACTAAGAAAAACTTTCTCCCTTTCGAAGAATCCGGTTTGTCCAAGTGACAGTGACGGCATTATTTCAGCTTAAACTTTTAATCGTCTCTTCCCATGACCTCCTTAAACTCGAGACAGTAATTCGAGATAAAATAAAGCGTTCATTCGGTTCTTGAGACCTTTCAGTTTAAAGCTTTTACTTCGGCCACGAATGTATCAACGAAAAGCTCTTTCGCTTTTCGAGAAAGTACTAACTCTGTTATTTTCCTATATATATATATATATATATATATATATATATATATATATATATATATATACATATACATAACACTTAAAGAAAATTATGATAAAAATGATTTGGACTGATTTTTATCCCACTGAAAAAAAGTCATAGATATTTTATTTAAAAATTAGATAAATCGGAGCATGATTATTAGCTATTTGAGACAATTTCCATCCCGTTTTACAAGAATATTAATTAAATCGATCCTATTGGACTTAATATAATGTACTCGAAAAGACTAACTTTTAA